>NW_028191074.1:0-35458 GCF_048542155.1 Nylanderia fulva | reverse complement strand
TGGAAGTTGCGTGTCTCGCGAGAACGTACGTTCGACTCTCGCGTCGTCTCGTATTCCTCTCCGCCGGGGATTACGGTGCGGCTCTTCTCGTTCGTCGCCGAACGCGCGCAAAATTAACGCATACTTATTTATTACGAGCACAGCATTGCCACGAGTCGGTGTCGCAAGGCCGAATGGCTCTTATGTGGCGCGCACGCCTCTAGTGTGTTGGCCGCGCGGTTCCCTCTCGTTTCGTACGCAGCAGCGGAATCGTCGCGCTTACCGAGCATCTACTCCACGGATACGAGTTTGCGGGAAGAGTTGCTTCTTCCCGCTCGCTTTGTACGCCGTAGCGAAATCTTATTGCTGGTCGTGTGCGGTTAAACGCGTACGAACCAGACAGAACAGTCCTCGACGTCTAAGCATCGCCATCGTCGATCTAGCGTCAGGGTGAATCGCGCGGTCTCTCGAGACCGCGCATCATAACATTTGGGAGAATAAGAACACGAGTATTTTGATCTTGTGGATTTTTGAACGGAGAGGAGGAGGAAGAAAAGGAGAGGCGGCGGCGTCGGGGGTTTACTCTCGCCTCCGTCGTTCTCTCGTACGCTTTACATAATAGCGTTAAACACAGCAGAGTGTCGCCGACCGGCTGAGCAAGACCGGCGGCAAATAAAATGGCACATACGAGCGTGTCGCGCGCGCGTCGGTGTTTCGGCATCGAACGCGCGCGCGCGCGAAAAAGAGCCAGCGACGAGTCTTCGGGCTCGCTCGCGAGTTACTCCCTTGCGAGTAACCGAACACGAAGCTCCCTGGTTGATCCTGCCAGTAGTCTCAAAGATTAAGCCATACATGTTTCAGTGCATGCCGAATTAAGGTAAAACCGCGAATGGCTCATTAAATCAGTTATGGTTCATTAGATTGTACCCACATTTACTTGGATAACTGTAGTAATTCTAGAGCTAATACATGCAAAACAGAGTCCCGACCAGTGATGGAAGGGACGCTTTTATTAGATCAAAACCAATCGGGGCGGGCGGCTCGCCGTTCGTCCACCGTTTATTTTGGTGACTCTGAATAACTTTGTGCTGATCGCACGGTCCTAGCACCGGCGACGCATCTTTCAAATGTCTGCCTTATCAACTGTCGATGGTAGGTTCTGCGCCTACCATGGTTGTAACGGGTAACGGGGAATCAGGGTTCGATTCCGGAAAGGGAGCCTGAGAAACGGCTACCACATCCAAGGAAGGCAGCAGGCGCGCAAATTACCCACTCCCGGCACGGGGAGGTAGTGACGAAAAATAACGATACGGGACTCATCCGAGGCCCCGTAATCGGAATGAGTACACTTTAAATCCTTTAACGAGGATCCATTGGAGGGCAAGTCTGGTGCCAGCAGCCGCGGTAATTCCAGCACCAATAGCGTATATTAAAGTTGTTGCGGTTAAAAAGCTCGTAGTTGAATCTGTGTCGCACACCGTCGGTTCACCGCTCGCGGTGTTTAACTGGCGTGATGTGGGACGTCCTACCGGTGGGCTTAGCCTCGCGAGGGGCGGCCCAACTAATATCCCGTCGCGGTGCTCTTTACTGAGTGTCGAGTCGGGCAGGTACGTTTACTTTGAACAAATTAGAGTGCTTAAAGCAAGCTACTTTCGCCTGAATACTGCGTGCATGGAATAATGGAATAGGACCTCGATTCTATTTTGTTGGTTTTTGGAACCCCGAGGTGATGAATGATTAATAGGGACAGATGGGGGCATTCGTATTGCGACGTTAGAGGTGAAATTCTTGGATCGTCGCAAGACGGACAGAAGCGAAAGCATTTGCCAAAAATGTTTTCATTAATCAAGAACGAAAGTTAGAGATTCGAAGGCGATCAGATACCGCCCCAGTTCTAACCATAAACGATGCCAGCTAGCGATCCGCCGAAGTTCCTCCGATGACTCGGCGGGCAGCTTCCGGGAAACCAAAGCTTTTGGGTTCGGGGGAAGTATGGTTGCAAAGCTGAAACTTAAAAGAATTGACGGAAGGGCACCACCAGGAGTGGAGCCTGCGGCTTAATTTGACTCAACACGGGAAACCTCACCAGGCCCAGACACCGGAAGGATTGACAGATTGATAGCTCTTTCTTGATTCGGTGGGTGGTGGTGCATGGCCGTTCTTAGTTGGTGGAGCGATTTGTCTGGTTAATTCCGATAACGAACGAGACTCTAGCCTGCTAAATAGGCGTACCTTATGGTATCGCGAAGGCCCCCGGCTTCGGCTGGCGGGTATTTACTACCAACGTACAAACAAATCTTCTTAGAGGGACAGGCGGCTTCTAGCCGCACGAGATTGAGCAATAACAGGTCTGTGATGCCCTTAGATGTTCTGAGCCGCACGCGCGCTACACTGAAGGAATCAGCGTGTGTTCCCTGGCCGAAAGGCCCGGGTAACCCGCTGAACCTCCTCGTGCTAGGGATTGGGGCTTGCAATTGTTCCTCATGAACGAGGAATTCCCAGTAAGCGCGAGTCATAAGCTCGCGTTGATTACGTCCCTGCCCTTTGTACACACCGCCCGTCGCTACTACCGATTAAATGATTTAGTGAGGTCTTCGGACTGGTGCGCGGCAATGTCTCGGCATTGCCGATGTTGCCGGGAAGATGACCAAACTTGATCATTTAGAGGAAGTAAAAGTCGTAACAAGGTTTCCGTAGGTGAACCTGCGGAAGGATCATTAACGTTCCGGAGGTCCTGCTCTGCGTCGAGAGTCCTCTCTTTTGGGAGAGACGCGTGCTCGCAGCAGTCGGCGACTGAATGGACGCGCTGAAAAGGCGCTCTCAGAGAAAAAGAAAATAACGGATTTGACGGAATTTGTTGTTGTGTTTTGATATAACGACGGACGCCGTCGCGCCTCTCTGACCGAAAGTAGTCGGCAAGCTGAGCAGCGCGCCCGGCGGTGTTCGACGACGATTCGGAGCGAGACGCTTCGCGATCACGCTCGTGTGTGTGCCATTCTCCGGCCACACACACACAGAGCGTCGATTCGGCGTTGAGCGCGAACCGGTGGTAACCTATGCCCGCGCACGCGTGTGTGCAGCACCCACGACGTTCGTCGACGCGCGCCCTCCCCGTTGTCGCGGGGCAGCGGTCAGCGTGCCGAGAACACACGGTGTGCGACCGCGAGTGCCGAGCGAGAGGACCCCCATATATTATTATAATATATATATAACACAGAGAAGGGATCGATGATATTTCGACCAATCTGTCAACTGTGTCGGTCCGACGGTTTCTTCAAAGAGCTCCCGCCCCGGCTCTCCCGTTGCGGGAGAGACGCTCCGAACGAGAAACACACAACTCTATCTTTGTGCCGTAGCCTTCCCTGGCGGGAGGCGGCGGTCCGCGCGGGTCCTCGGACGCGCGCGGACAGGCTGATCGAAGAGCCACCACGATTATTCTCTCTCTCTCGTCCGAGAGAAGAGACCACGATGGTTGAACGAGAAGCGCGTTTCTTCGCGAACGCAAAAATTTCGAACGATTACCCTGAACGGTGGATCACTTGGCTCGTGGGTTGATGAAAAACGCAGCTAATTGCGCGTCAACTTGTGAACTGCAGGACACATGAACATCGACATTTGAACGCACATTGCGGTCCACGGATACAATTCCCGGACCACGCCTGGCTGAGGGTCGTTTTAGTACCCCTAAACTGCTTGCGCCCGAAAAGCGCGCACGGCCACGACGTGGGCGACCAGAGAATGGCGCGCGCGTCGCCTGTGCCCTGTGCAACGCTTTCAATGGGCGTACGAGCAATCGTTGGACGTTCGCCCGAGGTGTCTGTGCCGCGCCGACCGGCCGCGGTGCAAATCCTTGCGTCGTTTGAAATGACACACCGAAATAATAATAATGAGGAGGAGAAGCGCACAAGCGTGTAAAACGTTGGCGAACGCGCGCCCAGAGAATGCTGCGCGAATTAAGAGGGGGAGCGTGTTTGTGTATCCAAGTCGTGTGTGTACGCGAGAGCCGAGGAGAAATGGGATGAGAGTAAGAGCGCGCGCGAAGAGAGCAACAAACGGCCAAAAAAAGGGTCAGGACGGTGAATGGCACCGCTTTCCCTAAAGCGGCGCGTGCGTCGTCGTCTCCCGAAAGTAGGTAGCGATTGTCTCACCGTCTCTCCTCTCCGTACATCACACAGACTGACCGGACTGCTCTCGCACTCTGTGCCGCGTCTCTTAGTGCGATAGCGCTCGCGCGTCTTATGCCGAGGCGCCCTTGCCCGCACACATAACGGTATTACGGAGAAATATACGGCGCGTCGTTGTCCGGCGGAGAGAGCATTCGTAATCCTTTACCTCTTTACGGAGAAGGGTCATGAATCGCGAGCCGACCGCGTGTCCGAGTCCACGAAATTTTCGTAAAGCGAAAAAAGGGGACCGGCGCGCCGCGTCGTGTACTCGTCGAATCGATTCCGCCCGAATTTCGTATATAAAAGAGAAGGGAGAGCCGAGAATCTCGAACCCCGCGATATATCGTCTCCATTACCACCAACGAGTGTGTGTGCGGTTAGCGCCCCGGCGATTTGCCTTCTCGCGTATTTCGTGTGCTGCCGCTGCTGCTCTCTCGTTCGACGCTCTCTCTCTCTCCCTCTTATAATATATATTATAGAGGAGAGACGACGATGAGCGACGCGGAGGAGGCAAACGGCTACGAAAACTCACTATGCGACGACCTCAGAGCAGGCGAGATTACCCGCTGAATTTAAGCATATTATTAGGCGGAGGAAAAGAAACTAACCAGGATTTCCTTAGTAGCGGCGAGCGAACAGGAAAGAGCCCAGCACCGAATCCCGCAGTTCCGCCGCAGGGAAATGTGGTGTTTGAGAGGATCCGCTTATCCCGAGGTGCCGCGTCGCGTCCAAGTCCATCTTGAATGGGGCCACTTACCCGTAGGGGGTGCCAGGCCCGTAGCGACCGGTGCGCGCCTCGGGAGGATCTCTCCTTAGAGTCGGGTTGCTTGAGAGTGCAGCTCTAAGTGGGTGGTAAACTCCATCTAAGGCTAAATACGACCACGAGACCGATAGCGAACAAGTACCGTGAGGGAAAATTGAAAAGAACTTTGAAGAGAGAGTTCAAGAGTACGTGAAACCGTTCAGGGGTAAACCTAAGAAACCCAAAAGATCGAACGGGGAGATTCATCGCAGCGGCGCTGGCTTCGCGTCGGTCGGCGATGTCCCGCGGAGTCCTTGCGGCTCGCGCGCGGGCACGCTACCGTGCGCCGACGTCCGGCGCTCGTCGTCGTGCACTTCTCCCCAAGTAGAACGTCGCGACCCGCTAAGTGTCGGTCTACGGCCCGGGTGCGGTGTCTGTCGCGTCGCCGGAAAAACGGCACGCGACAAACCCTCGGTCGCTCGGCCGGCTGCTCGGTGGTACGCGCAAGGTATCAGGCCGCACTATTCACGGTGCGTCGAGACCGTCGAAAGCGCGCCACTGTACTCGGAGGTTACGGACTTCGCGCTGTTTCCGGTCCTGGCCCGCTGTTGGTTACAGTACGGTACACCTTCGACAGGCCTGCGAACGTCTCCCGCGGTCTCGCGGGAGACCGATACCGGTCAGCGACGCTACTGCTTTGGGTACTCTTAGGACCCGTCTTGAAACACGGACCAAGGAGTCTAACATGTACGTGAGTCATTGGGACTTGTCGCGAGACCTAAAGGCGTAATGAAAGTGGAGGTCGGCCCTGGCCGTCGACCTAGGGAGGATGGGCCGCGTCGCGATGCGGCCTCGCACTCCCGGGGCGTCTCGTTCTCATCGCGAGAAGAGGCGCACCCAGAGCGTACACGTTGGGACCCGAAAGATGGTGAACTATGCCTGGTCAGGACGAAGTCAGGGGAAACCCTGATGGAGGTCCGTAGCGATTCTGACGTGCAAATCGATCGTCGGAACTGGGTATAGGGGCGAAAGACTAATCGAACCATCTAGTAGCTGGTTCCCTCCGAAGTTTCCCTCAGGATAGCTGGCACTCGGCCGTTCCGCACGGAACGCGCGCGAGTCTCATCTGGTAAAGCGAATGATTAGAGGCCTTGGGGCCGAAACGACCTCAACCTATTCTCAAACTTTAAATGGGTGAGATCTCTGGCTTTCTTGAATTATGAAGCCACGAGCATCTTCGGATCAGAGTGCCAAGTGGGCCATTTTTGGTAAGCAGAACTGGCGCTGTGGGATGAACCAAACGCAGAGTTAAGGCGCCCAACTCGACGCTCATGGGACACCATGAAAGGCGTTGGTTGCTTAAGACAGCAGGACGGTGGCCATGGAAGTCGGAATCCGCTAAGGAGTGTGTAACAACTCACCTGCCGAAGCAACTAGCCCTGAAAATGGATGGCGCTGAAGCGTCGAGCCTATACTCTGCCGACAGCGGCAAGTGGGGCGGCAACCGGGAGCGGGCGTTAGTCTTCTCTCGCGTCGTCACGAAGCCCTGACGAGTAGGAGGGTCGCGACGGTGAGCGCAGAAGGGTCTGGGCGCGAGCCTGCCTGGAGCCGCCGTCGGTGCAGATCTTGGTGGTAGTAGCAAATACTCCAGCGAGGCCCTGGAGGACTGACGTGGAGAAGGGTTTTGTGTGAACAGCCGTTGCACACGAGTCAGTCGATCCTAAGCCCTAGGAGAAATCCTATGTCAATGACGGCGTACAATATACTCGAGTGTCGAGAAATAATAATAAATATTATACGAAAGAAACACGCCCGTCGGGCGAAAGGGAATCCGGTTCCTATTCCGGAACCCGGCAGCGGAACCGCATACAATTCGGGCCCTCGTAAGAGTGTTCGTCGGGGTAACCCAAAATGACCTGGAGACGCCGTCGGGAGATCCGGGAAGAGTTTTCTTTTCTGTATAAGCGTTCGAGTTCCCTGGAAACCTCTAGCAGGGAGATAGGGTTTGGAACGCGAAGAGCACCGCAGTTGCGGCGGTGTCCGGATCTTCCCCTCGGACCTTGAAAATCCAGGAGAGGGCCACGTGGAGGTGTCGCGCCGGTTCATACCCATATCCGCAGTAGGTCTCCAAGGTAAAGAGCCTCTAGTCGATAGAATAATGTAGGTAAGGGAAGTCGGCAAATTGGATCCGTAACTTCGGAATAAGGATTGGCTCTGAGGAGCGGGGCGTGTCGGGCTTGGTCGGGAAGCGGGTCTGGCTGACGTGCCGGGCCTGGGCGAGGTGAACGGTCGGCTTTCTCGCGCCGGTCCCGGGATCCGAGCTCGGTCCCGTGCCTTGGCCTCCCGCGGATCTTCCTTGCTGCAAGGCTTCCGTGGCGGCGCGAGCCGTCGTGGTCGTCCTCTTCGGCCGCCATTCAACGCTCTGCTCAGAACTGGCACGGACTAGGGGAATCCGACTGTCTAATTAAAACAAAGCATTGCGATGGCCCTCGCGGGTGTTGACGCAATGTGATTTCTGCCCAGTGCTCTGAATGTCAACGTGAAGAAATTCAAGCAAGCGCGGGTAAACGGCGGGAGTAACTATGACTCTCTCGGGGGAGTAACTATGACTCTCTCGGGGGAGTAACTATGACTCTCTCGGTCCTCAAAGCAACACGCCGCGATGGTACTTAGAGAGAGTCGTAATTGGGTCGTGATGCGCCAACGAAGTCCTCTAGTAAGGACCTTTAGCCTCTCACGTCCAAGTTGTACCCCACCTCCTCGTGGTCACTCCCGGGCAACGTCCCCACCATAGCAAGACGGTACGGTGGGCGACGGCTAACGGGTGTACAGCGCCGATCAAATTAGCACGCTCGGAACTCGCCAAGCTGGCGCATCAGGAATAACTTGTTAGGCCTGTCATTGGCCGAAAAGGCGAAGCGAAAAAAGGAATCAAATGGCGTAAGCCATCATGGGGGAACAGATTATTCTGTGAAAAAGGGAAATTGCTGTCCCAGAATTGGGAAACTAACCCCCAGCTCGCCTTTTCTCTTTTTCCAAGCCGGCTCTTTGTAGTCCGGGTATACCTTGTGCAATCAGACACCAAAGAAACCATCGGGGTGAGGAGCAGCCTAGAGTGCCCAGAGTTTGTTTGCGGAAATCAAAAGCAACACACCGCAAACTAATTTATAACCGTCGGGGTGAGGTGCAGCCCACGATTGCCCGACCGTCGTCTTGGCTCCAGGCGACGGTCTATTCAGGAGCAAATATGGATAGTGAAATAGAAAAAGCCTCGGAGGCGGACGACCCCGAGAACGCTTCTGGCGGGGCGGACGCTGCCTAAGTAGCGAAAAGGCGAGGAAGCGCGAGCAGCGCCCGAGTCCCAGGGGCGCCGTCGGACGGGCGATGGGACCCAATACCCATTCGGGTTACCCAGCCCTTGACCATCCAAGGAAGTACAGATGCAGTCATGGACTGCCCAAAATGTTTGGAGAACAGTAGAAGTATCAGTTGCATTGGTGCAAAGCAGCTGAACGCACACTTTCTAGAACAACATCCAGATGTGCATGTCAATTGGGAGTGCGAGAAATGTCGGGAAGTCTTTCCGAAAATCCATTCATGGCGCTGTCATTACCCTAAGTGCAGGGGTAAAAAGGTCAATTTAGCGGCCGAGTACAAATGCGAGAACTGTAAGTTGAGCTTCGAATCAAGGATTGGGCTCTCGCAACATGAAAGGTTTGCTCACCCGAAAATAAGGAATACAAAGAGAGCAGCCGAGGCTAAAAAACCAGCCGAAAAGAGTGGCAGAAAGTTAACCGTGTGGACTGCGGATGAGATGGAACGGCTCGAACAACTCAATCTAAGGTTCCAAAACAAGCGAAACATTAACATCAGGTTGATGGAATTTTTCCCGGGTAAAACCAATAAGCAAATAAGCGATGCAAGACGTCGACTGAAACCGGCCGTTGTACCGGCCCCACAACCTGATGTAGCTCCACGGCAGCCAGAATTGGCTGCTGTAGTCGAGGTTCCTAGAACGCAGAACGAATCTCCGGCGCGAAGTGCAGCGCCGGAGCAATTATCCTTTGAAGGCGAGGATTGGAGAGAGAGTGTGCTGGCGGAAATCGAAGCGGAAAGTGAACTGAAAGGCGTATGGGCAACCATGGTTGCAAGACTGGTCTCGTTAGCAAGTAAAAGAACGACCAGTGAGGATATTGACTTGCTATGCGACAAGATAACAGAATGCCTGAATAAAAACAAGGGAGTACATAAAGATTCCAGAAAACGTAGGAATCGAAAAACCAAAAGCCGTCCGCCAAACAGGATGGAGAAGAGGCGCTTCGCCTTTGCAAAATGCCAGGAGCTAATGAATAACTGTCCAAGGAAGCTGGCAGATGCCGTGGCCGCCAATGACCTATCGCTTATACAATTGCGTTAATCGCCCGAGATGGCGAAAATTAAAGAATTGTACACCAATCTATGGGGTTCGCCCGGCCCCCAGCAAGAACCAATCGGTGTTGCAGACGCCGAGGTTCCGCTGAGAGATATCTTCCTACCAATAAAGCCAAAGGAAGTGCAGGACAAAATCAGACGCATTGCCAACTCTTCAGCTGTTGGTTTAGATAAGATTGAAAAGGCTGACTTGAAAGGAAAAGGCATCAGTATTGTTTTGGCTAAGTTCTTCAATCTCCTGCTCCTAAAAGAGGCTTATCCAATAGCTTGGAAGCAGAATCGCACTACCCTTATACCTAAAGCGAGTAAAGATCTCTCGGATGTTAAAAACTGGAGGCCTATAACTATCTCCTCAATGTTAAGCAGAATATTTTCATCGCTGCTGGACCGTCGCATACGCGAGGTCATTCAACAGACGCTAAGACAGAAAGGCTTTACTAAAGAGAATGGCTGTTTTACGAACACTAGACTACTCAGTGCAGCCATTAGTGAAGCAAAAGCGTCGGGCGGTGTTTTTACCGTCCTGGATATATCGAAAGCATTCGATACTATCCCACACAAGGCCATCTATTGGGCATTAATGAGAAAAGAAATCCCGGCCAAAGTGGCAAATTACATCGTGAACATGTACAGTGGTTGCAAGAAAACTATAAAGGCTAGAAGTGACGGGGTGCCGATCGAATTAAAGAGAGGTGTCAAGCAAGGCGATCCCCTGTCACCCACCTTGTTTAACTTGGTGATTGAGCCTATAATTGAAATGGTGCAAGAAAACACCGTAGGTTTTAAAGTCGAGGAGCGCAATTTGGCAGCAATGGCATTCGCTGATGATATGGTACTCTTAGCACAAGACCGACAAACGTCCATCGGTCAGATCAACTCGGTCTATACCGAGCTAAGAAAGCGTGGTATGGCGCTTTCTATTGAGAAATGCTTCGCCTTCGAGTACGTACCAAGACCAAAAACCTGGTACATTAGAGACCCGGAGATGGTCGTAAGAGGAACCCCGATTCCATATGGAGAACCAGATAAAGCCTTTAGATATCTAGGTGCAACAGCCACACCTTGGAGAGGCCTGATCGAGGGTTCAGAGCTCCATACGATTCAGGGAGTCATAGAGAGGGTGAAGGCGCTCCCTATTAAGCCAATGCAGAAGATACTTCTGTTGCGCACGTACCTGCTGCCCAGATTCACCTATGGGTTGGTAATGCGTCCGCCATCCAAAGAGACGCTGAAAAACATTGACATAGCTATTAGAAGCGGTGTTAAACAGATCTTACATCTGCATGAAACCACAAATAGTGCCTTCCTATACACGCCTATGAAGGAAGGGGGACTTGGTCTTCTCGAGACACTTCCCATGGTCTATCTGGCAGCACTCAGGAACGCCGCGAAAGCGGCCGCATCTGACGATATACTCGTCCGAAAAGTTATCTGTAATGAAGCATCGCAAAAAGTGCACAAGTCTTACGCTGCAGCGCTGCGACTATCTTGGCCAGCGTCCATCAAGCAGATAGAGGAAAGGAAGAGACAAATTAAGAACAATTACATGCAGGAGTGGGCGCAATTAATTGCGCAAGGACAAGGGGTCCAAGACTTTGGCCAAGAACCACTCAATATGCATGGCTATCTCGTAGCAATCTGTTACGCTCCTCGCGTCTTATAGACGCGATTAAAATGCGAACCAACACTTATCCTACACGTATGACTATGCGAAGAGCGCACGATAATGTAGACACCGTCTGCCGGGCTTGTGGCGAGGCAGACGAGACATTAGGTCATATACTTGGTCAATGTAGTGCAACCAAGACAAAACGCATAAAGCGTCATAATGAGATAGATGATCATGTGATAACTCTTCTCTTTCGTACTCGTCTTCACATTCACTTCCTGTACCTTTTCAATCACGCTCTTTTCAACATTTTTCGCACTCACGCTCGCATAGCTCATTCCGCTTCCGCCGTAGGCTAAATACCGATTCGCTCGACGCATACACTCATCCAGTTTCCCCTGTATTCTCTCATTCTTGCACAACATTTTCATCATCTGTTCCTCATATTCTCCCACAATGTCCAGTATTTTCTCACTCGCACTCTTTGAAATTTTGTTTGTCTCCGTAAACAGAAATTTACGGAGCCTCGCACAAATTACTCTCATGCACGCTATCTCACTCACTTCCGCAACGCTCTCATTCTCCCCCTCATTCACTCGTTTTCGCTTCGCACTCACACTCACATCACTCGCCTTGCTCGTCACACTATTACTCCTGTTTCTTCCACACTTTTCCGCGTCTCCAGGAGCTAAGAACTCCTTGTTAGCGTCCTCCGTTCCTTTTCCTTCTACGGCCTTTGGCGCGCTGGGGCCAGGAAAAACGAATACCTCGTCGGCCTCTCTCAGAATCCTTGTGCCATGCGGCCTTGCCGTCCTCCTCTCAGCTGGGGAGTCGTACGCCTCTACGCCCTGCTCCAGCGGAGTTGAGCAAGGCCTGCCCGCTCCTCCAGCCACCATCATTTTGGCAGACGGCGGCGATCTGGGAATGGACTCCCTTCTCTCAAAAGGGTCCAGTTCCTTATCCTTCTCTTTATCCATTTTTTGTGCCATTGTCGTCGTCGTGTATCTCTGTTTTAATGTATTTGTTTGTAAATTTTTCTCCATAATAAGTCCCACGATTCTGGCGAGTTGCAAGGTCCACTCAGGCAGAGCCCCCAGTACCCGAGTAAGGCGACTTATTTACCGCAGGGTTGCGCCAGGTGCCCTACGGGAATCGTTCACGGCCGTGTACCACCCCCACGACCATGCAGCCCTCGGCACGCTGTCTCCCACCTTGGCTTCGGGGTTCCGCTATAACACACCCCACGTCCAACAGCGGCTCAGCTCTGGGTGTTGTGCTGGTTGGTTGACCTGTGGGTCCGCATTTATTTCTTCCCACATGCACTCTCATATTGCGGTTATGGCATTGCCTGATGTTCGGCTGCCGAGTGTGCATGCGGCGCCAACACCACTTAGCCGTTGTGCTAGAAGCACAACGTTACCAGCGAGACCACGAGGAGGTAGGCATTGACAAGACGCAAGGTAGGCTATACGTTAGGCATCTTGCGCCCGCAGCACTCCCTCCCTGCCGAATCCAAAGGGCACGTGAGAGGCTGAAGGACCTAACGAGAGGTCTGCATCGCATCAACGACCCAACCATAAGCCACCCCAGACCCCGGGCTTACCTGCTCAGCATCTCCTGCGCGATGCAAGATTAGCAAAGCAGTGACACCCGGGCGTCCTCATGGGTGGCATGGTTATTTCGGAGGAGGGAGCGCCACAAAGTGACCACACCCCTGACTCAGGAGCTATGATGTTATTTACTCCGGCGTGTTACTTTGAGAAGACAAGTCTCCTCGCGGCGTGTTACCCCGAGAAACAGGGCAGGCATAGGAGCTCCAGGCAGCGTTCTGCTTACCGCATAATGTCCCGCAAAGCGCTGCTCGCACAGCGCCCCGCGAAACGCACATTTAAATCGGCCCGCACCGTTCCGCGCAGAGCCCAAGTGTCAACGCGGCGTGTTGCTTTTAAATCGGACAAAGTCCGACCGCGGCGTGTTGCTTTCTAAATTCGGACAAAGTCCGAAGGCGGTATCGCCTTGTCCAGGCAACGAAGACCCGCCGAATCGGACCCTGCGCCGGGAGCCAGCGAGACGCCGAGCCTCACAGCAAGATGCAGTGTCGCGAGAACAGCGTTTTGCTTCGCCTGCTGTCGCGGGGTCAGCATTTTGCTTAGCCCGGTGTCGCAGGGTCAGCGTCACGCTTAGCGCACAGCGACATATGCCAGGATGGTCGTGGCATATTCGTGGCGTCCGAGTATACGTGCTCGCAATAGGTGGTAGGTGCTGAGTTAATGCACGTTGGTCGTCATAGTACATAGAAATAGAAATTTCTCTTGGAGAAGAGCGGCAAAAGCAAAATAAACGAAAATGACGAAAATTTTCTCATAAAAAAAGGCCAGACGCGCGGTGTTATGTGAACACCATGCGCCTTGGCCATTCAGCACTTTGCTCATCACTGCAGGAGGTATTACCACGGTGGCGAGCTCAATGCTCTTTGAATGCTCCGTCGAACTCGAGACCGGCCAGGGATGAGCCTTGCAGTCACCGACTGTGGATACCTCGTCCTTTTCGGGAACCACAGTGGGACGCATCGGCCCTTTTAAAACATACGTTTTCGCTTAGCCAGTCAGGAGCTCGTGCCTAGGAGCATTCAGGTTCAGAGGGGTATACCTCTCCGAGGCCGGCAGGCAAGCCATGCCATCAGGATTTCGGTATTCACCCCTCCTACCAGTTTTTGGTCCGTGTCAATCTACGGTCCTTCTGGACCCAGTTGCCAGCTCTTCTCCAGCTGCAGCATTGGTTGCAGCATATCCTCATTAGCCACTTTGTGCGCATCTTGCCGCTTAGCCCGGCGAATCGCCGACGCCGGCATCAGTTAGTTATCCCTGTTCTAGTATGATGGATTGAACACTTGGGCTCCCGCAAAAGCGGCGCCTTCCCACGATACAAAGAGGAGCTCATATGCCCACCCCGCCCCTGGTGCAACATTGCAGCCGAGACAAGAGGCATGGCCACCTTGCCAGTAGATAGGGACAGTGGGAATCTCGTTAATCCATTCATGCGCGTCACTAATTAGATGACGAGGCATTTGGCTAAACCTGCGCCCGCGTAGCGGGCGGACTTCCCGGAGTAGGTCTCCAGTAACCGTGTCGGATCATTCACCCGCTTAGATGAGTGTAAATGGGTAAAACATTATTAAATTAGATAAATAAATAAATAAGCAAATAAATTATTATTATAAGTTAATACAGCAATAAACGTGCCAGGGCTCGGCTCGCCGCGGTGGCGGGAATCACTTCCGCTTCTCCCACGTTGTTCTCCCAATCCAACCTGCTAACCTAAACGTGATAAAGCAAATCCTGAGTGCTGCCAGATAGACCATGGAAAGTGTCTCGAGAAGACCAAGTCCCCCTTCCTTCATAGGCGTGTATAGGAAGGCACTATTTGTGGTTTCATGCAGATGTAAGATCTGTTTAACACCGCTTCTAATGGCTATGTCAATGTTTTTCAGCGTCTCTTTGGATGGCGGACGCATTACCAACCCATAGGTGAATCTGGGTAGCAGGTACGTGCGCAACAGAAGTATCTTCTGCATCGGCTTAATAGGGAGCGCCTTCACCCTCTCTATGACTCCCTGAATCGTATGGAGCTCTGAACCCTCGATCAGGCCTCTCCAAGGTGTGGCTGTTGCACCTAGATATCTAAAGGCTTTATCTGGTTTTCCATATCGGGGTTCCTCTTACGACCATCTCCGGGTCTCTAATGTACCAGGTTTTTGGTCTTGGTACGTACTCGAAGGCGAAGCATTTCTCAATAGAAAGCGCCATACCACGCTTTCTTAGCTCGGTATAGACCGAGTTGATCTGACCGATGGACGTTCGTCGGTCTTGTGCTAAGAGTACCATATCATCAGCGAATGCCATTGCTGCCAAATTGCGCTCCTCGACTTTAACACCTACGGTGTTTTCTTGCACCATTTCAATTATAGGCTTAATCACCAAGTTAAACAAGATGGGTGACAGGGGATCGCCTTGCTTGACACCTCTCTTTAATTCGATCGGCACCCCGTCACTTCTAGCCTTTATAGTGGTCTTGCAACCACTGTACATGTTCACGATGTAATTTGCCACTTTGGCCGGGATTCCTTTTCTTATTAATGCCCAATAGATTGCCTTGTGTGGGATAGTATCGAATGCTTTCGATATATCCAGGACGGTGAAAACACCGCCCGACGCTTTTGCTTCACTAATGGCTGCACTGAGTAGTCTAGTGTTCGTAAAACAGCCATTCTCTTTAGTAAAGCCTTTCTGTCTTAGCGTCTGTTGAATGACCTCACGTATGCGACGGTCCAGCAGCGATGAAAATATTCTGCTTAACATTGAGGAGATAGTTATAGGCCTCCAGTTTTTAACATCCGAGAGATCTTTACTCGCTTTAGGTATAAGGGTAGTGCGATTCTGCTTCCAAGCTATTGGACAAGCCTCTTTTAGGAGCAGGAGATTGAAGAACTTAGCCAAAACAATACTGATGCCTTTTCCTTTCAAGTCAGCCTTTTCAATCTTATCTAAACCAACAGCTGAAAAGTTGGCAATGCGTCTGATTTTGTCCTGCACTTCCTTTGGCTTTATTGGTAGGAAGATATCTCTCAGCGGAACCTCGGCGTCTGCAACACCGATTGGTTCTTGCTGGGGGCCGGGCGAACCCCATAGATTGGTGTACAATTCTTTAATTTTCGCCATCTCGGGCGATTGACGCAATTGTATAAGCGATAGGTCATTGGCGGCCACGGCATCTGCCAGCTTCCTTGGACAGTTATTCATTAGCTCCTGGCATTTTGCAAAGGCGAAGCGCCTCTTCTCCATTCTGTTTGGCGGACGGCTTTTGGTTTTTCGATTCCTACGTTTTCTGGAATTTTATGTACTCCCTTGTTTTTATTCAGGCATTCTGTTATCTCGTCGCATAGCAAGTCAATATCCTCACTGGTCGTTCTTTTACTTGCTAACGAGACCAGTCTTGCAACCATGGTTGCCCATACGCCTTTCAGTTCACTTTCCGCTTCGATTTCCGCCAGCACACTCTCTCTCCAATCCTCGCCTTCAAAGGATAATTGCTCCGGCGCTGCACTTCGCGCCGGAGATTCGTTCTGCGTTCTAGGAACCTTGACTACAGCAGCCAATTCTGGCTGCCGTGGAGCTACATCAGGTTGTGGGGCCGGTACAACGGCCGGTTTCAGTCGACGTCTTGCATCGCTTATTTGCTTATTGGTTTTACCCGGGAAAAATTCCATCAACCTGATGTTAATGTTTCGCTTGTCTTGGAACCTTAGATTGAGTTGTTCGAGCCGTTCCATCTCATCCGCAGTCCACACGGTTAACTTTCTGCTACTCTTTTCGGCTGGTTTTTTAGCCTTGGCTGCTCTCTTTGTATTCCTTATTTTCGGTTGAGCAAACCTTTCATGTTGCGAGAGCCCAATCCTTGATTCGAAGCTCAACTTACAGTTCTCGCATTTGTACTCGGCCGCTGGATTGACCTTTTTACCCCTGCACTTAGGGTAATGACAGCGCCATGAATGGATTTTCGGAAAGACTTCCCGACATTTCTCGCACTCCCAATTGACATGCACATCTGGATGTTGTTCTAGAAAGTGTGCGTTCAGCTGCTTTGCACCAATGCAACTGATACTTTCTACTGTTCTCCAAACATTTTGGGCAGTCCATGACTGCATCTGTACTTCCTTGGATGGTCAAGGGCTGGGTAACCCGAATGGGTATTGAGTCCCATCTCCCGTCCGACGGCGCCCTTGGGACTCGGGCGCCGCTCGCGCTTCCTCGCCTTTTCGCCACATAGGCAGCGTCCGCCCCGCCAGAAGCGTTCTCGAGGTCGTCCGCCTCCGAGGCTTTTTCTATTTACTATCCATATTTGCTCCTGAATAGACCGTCGCCTGGAGCCAAGACGACGGTCGGGCAATCGTGGGCTGCGCCCCACCCCGACGGTTATAAATTAGTTTGCGGCGTGTTGCTTTCGATTTCCGCAAACAAACTCTGGGCACTCTAGGCTGCTCTTCACCCCGATGGTTTCTTTGGTGTCTGATTGCACAAGGTATACCCGGACTACAAAGAGCCGGCTTGGAAGAAGAGAAAAGGCAAGCTGGGGGTTAGTTTCCCAATTCTGGGACAGCAATTTCCCTTTTTCACAGAATAATCTGTTCCCCCATGATGGCTTACGCCATTTGATTCCTTTCTTCGCTTCGCCTTTTTGGCCGATGACAGGCCTAACAAGTTATCCCTGATGCGCCAGCATGGCGAGTTCCGAGCGTGCTAATTTGCTCGGCGCTGTACACCCGTTAGCCGTCGCCCACCGTACCGTCTTGCTATGGTGGGGACGTTGCCCGGGAGTGACCATGAGGAGGTGGGGTACAACTTGGACGTGAGAGGCTGAAGGTCCTTACTAGAGGACTTTGTTGGCGCATCACGACCCAACTACGACTCTCTCTAAGTACCATCGCGGCGTGTTGCTTTGAGGACCGAGAGAGTCATAGTTACTCCCCCGAGAGAGTCATAGTTACTCCCCCGAGAGAGTCATAGTTACTCCTGCCGTTTACCCGCGCTTGCTTGAATTTCTTCACGTTGACATTCAGAGCACTGGGCAGAAATCACATTGCGTCAACACCCGCGAGGGCCATCGCAATGCTTTGTTTTAATTAGACAGTCGGATTCCCCTAGTCCGTGCCAGTTCTGAGCTGAGTGTTGAATGGCGGCCGAAGAGGACGACCACGACGGCTCGCGCCGCCACGGAAGCCTTGCAGCAAGGAAGATCCGCGGGAGGCCAAGGCACGGGACCGAGCTCGGATCCCGGGACCGGCGCGAGAACGCCGACCGTTCACCTCGCCCAGGCCCGGCACGTCAGCCAGACCCGCTTCCCGACCAAGCCCGACACGCCCCGCTCCTCAGAGCCAATCCTTATTCCGAAGTTACGGATCCAATTTGCCGACTTCCCTTACCTACATTATTCTATCGACTAGAGGCTCTTTACCTTGGAGACCTGCTGCGGATATGGGTATGAACCGGCGCGACACCTCCACATGGCCCTCTCCTGGATTTTCAAGGTCCGAGGGGAAGATCCGGACACCGCCGCAACTGCGGTGCTCTTCGCGTTCCAAACCCTATCTCCCTGCTAGAGGTTTCCAGGGAACTCGAACGCTTATACAGAAAAGAAAACTCTTCCCGGATCTCCCGACGGCGTCTCCAGGTCATTTTGGGTTACCCCGACGAACACTCTTACGAGGGCCCGAATTGTATGCGGTTCCGCTGCCGGGTTCCGGAATAGGAACCGGATTCCCTTTCGCCCGACGGGCGTGTTTCTTTCGTATAATATTTATTATTATTTCTCGACACTCGAGTATATTGTACGCCGTCATTGACATAGGATTTCTCCTAGGGCTTAGGATCGACTGACTCGTGTGCAACGGCTGTTCACACAAAACCCTTCTCCACGTCAGTCCTCCAGGGCCTCGCTGGAGTATTTGCTACTACCACCAAGATCTGCACCGACGGCGGCTCCAGGCAGGCTCGCGCCCAGACCCTTCTGCGCTCACCGTCGCGACCCTCCTACTCGTCAGGGCTTCGTGACGACGCGAGAGAAGACTAACGCCCGCTCCCGGTTGCCGCCCCACTTGCCGCTGACGGCAGAGTATAGGCTCGACGCTTCAGCGCCATCCATTTTCAGGGCTAGTTGCTTCGGCAGGTGAGTTGTTACACACTCCTTAGCGGATTCCGACTTCCATGGCCACCGTCCTGCTGTCTTAAGCAACCAACGCCTTTCATGGTGTCCCATGAGCGTCGAGTTGGGCGCCTTAACTCTGCGTTTGGTTCATCCCACAGCGCCAGTTCTGCTTACCAAAAATGGCCCACTTGGCACTCTGATCCGAAGATGCTCGTGGTTTCATAATTCAAGAAAGCCAGAGATCTCACCCATTTAAAGTTTGAGAATAGGTTGAGGTCGTTTCGGCCCCAAGGCCTCTAATCATTTGCTTTACCAGATGAGACTCGCGCGCGTTCCGTGCGGAACGGCCGAGTGCCAGCTATCCTGAGGGAAACTTCGGAGGGAACCAGCTACTAGATGGTTCGATTAGTCTTTCGCCCCTATACCCAGTTCCGACGATCGATTTGCACGTCAGAATCGCTACGGACCTCCATCAGGGTTTCCCCTGACTTCGTCCTGACCAGGCATAGTTCACCATCTTTCGGGTCCCAACGTGTACGCTCTGGGTGCGCCTCTTCTCGCGATGAGAACGAGACGCCCCGGGAGTGCGAGGCCGCATCGCGACGCGGCCCATCCTCCCTAGGTCGACGGCCAGGGCCGACCTCCACTTTCATTACGCCTTTAGGTCTCGCGACAAGTCCCAATGACTCGCGTACATGTTAGACTCCTTGGTCCGTGTTTCAAGACGGGTCCTAAGAGTACCCAAAGCAGTAGCGTCGCCGACCGGTTCGCAGGCCTGTCGAAGGTGTACCGTACTGTAACCAACAGCGGGCCAGGACCGGGGACGGCGCGAAGTCCGTATCCTCCGAGTACAGTGGCGCGCGCTTGCGACGGTCTCGACGCACCGTGAATAGTGCGGCCTGATACTTTGCGCGTACCACCGAGCAGCCGGCCGGGCGACCGAGGGTTTGTCGCGTGCCGTTTTTCCGGCGACGCGACAGACACCGCACCCGGGCCGTAGACCGACACCCAGCGGGTCGCGACGTTCTACTTGGGGAGAAGTGCACGACGACGAGCGCCGGACATCGGCGCACGGTAGCGTGCCCGCGCGCGAGCCGCAAGGACTCCGCGGGACATCGCCGACCGACGCAAAGCCAGCGCCGCTGACGATGAATCTCCCCGTTCGATCTTTTGGGTTTCTTAGGTTTACCCCTGATCGGTTTCACGTACTCTTGAACTCTCTCTTCAAAGTTCTTTTCAACTTTCCCTCACGGTACTTGTTCGCTATCGGTCTCGTGGTCGTATTTAGCCTTAGATGGAGTTTACCACCCACTTAGAGCTGCACTCTCAAGCAACCCGACTCTAAGGAGAGATCCTCCCGAGGCGCGCACCGGTCGCTACGGGCTTGGCACCCTCTACGGGTAAGTGGCCCCATTCAAGATGGACTTGGACGCGACGCGGCACCTCGGGATAAGCGGATCCTCCCAAACACCACATTTTCCTGCGGCAGAATCGCGGGATTCGGTGCTGGGCTCTTTCCTGTTCGCTCGCCGCTACTAAGGAAATCCTGGTTAGTTTCTTTTCCTCCGCTTAATAATTTACTTAAATTCAGCGGGTAATCTCGCCTGCTCTGAGGTCGTTGCATAGTGAGTTTTCGTAGCCGTTTGCCTCCTCCGCGTCGCTCATCGTCGTCTCTCCTCTATAATATATATTATAAGAGAGAGAGAGAGAGAGAGAGCGTCGAAGAGAGAGCAGCAGCGGCAGCACACGAAATACGCGAGAAGGCAAATCGCCGGGGCGCTAACCGCACACACATTCGTTGGTGGTAATGGAGACGATATATCGCGGGGTTCGAGATTCTCGGCTCTCCCTTCTCTTTTATATACGAAATTTGGGCGGAATCGATTCGACGAGTACACGACGCGGCGCGCCGGTCCCCTTTTTTCGCTTTACGAAAATTTCGTGGACTCGGACACGCGGTCGGCTCGCGATTCAAAACCCTTCTCCGTAATGAGGTAAAGGATTACGAATGCTCTCTCCGCCGGACGACGACGCGCCGTATATTTCTCCGTAATACCGTTATGTGTGCGGGCAAGGGCGCCTCGGCATAAGTCGCGCGAGCGCTATCGCACCGAGAGACGCGGCACAGAGTGCGAGAGCAGTCCGGTCAGTCTGTGTGATGTACGGAGAGGAGAGACGGTGAGACAAGCGCTACCTACTTTCGGGAGACAACGACGCACGCGCCGCTCTAGGGAAAGCGGTGCCATTCACCGTCCTGACCCTTTTTTTGGCCGTTTGTTGCTCCCTTCGCGCGCGCTCTTACTCTCATCCCATTTCTCCTCGGCTCTCGCGTACACACACGACTTGGATACACAAACACGCTCCCCCTCTTAATTCGCGCAGCATTCTCTGGGCGCGCGTTCGCCAACGTTTTACACGCTTGTGCGCTTCTCCTCCTCATTATTATTATTTCGGTGTGTCATTTCAGACGACGCCAGAATTTGCACCGCGGCCGGTCGGCGCGGCACAGACACCTCGGGCGAACGTCCAACGATCGCTCGTACGCCCATTGTAAGCGTTGCACACGGCACAGGCGACGCGCGCGCCATTGTCTGGTCGCCCGCGTCGTGGCCGTGCGCGCTTTTCGGGCGCAAGCAGTTTAGGGGTACTAAAACGACCCTCAGCCAGGCGTGGTCCGGGAATTGTATCCGTGGACCGCAATGTGCGTTCGAAATGTCGATGTTCATGTGTCCTGCAGTTCACAAGTTGACGCGCAATTAGCTGCTTCTTCATCGACCCACGAGCCAAGTGATCCACCGTTCAGGGTAATCGTTCGAAATTTTTGCGTTCGCGAAGAAACGCGCTTCTCGTTCAACCATCGTGGTCTCTTCTCTCGGACGAGAGAGAGAGAATAATCGTGGTGGCTCTTCGATCAGCCTGTCCGCGCGCCTCCTCGGACGCGCGCGGACCGCCGCCTCCCGCCAGGGAAAGCTACGGCACAAAGATAGAGTTGTGTGTTTCTCGTTCGGAGCGTCTCTCCCGCAACGGGAGAGCCGGGGCGGAAGCTCTTTGAAGAAACCGTCGGACCGACACAGTTGACAGATTGGTCGAAATATCATCGATCCCTTCTCTGTGTTATATATATATTATAATAATATATGGGGGTCCTCTCGCTCGGCACTCGCGGTCGCACACCGTGTGTTCTCGGCACGCTGACCGCTGCCCCGCGACAACGGGGAGGGCGCGCGTCGACGAACGTCGTGGGTGCTGCACACACGCGTGCGCGGGCATAGGTTACCACCGGTTCGCGCTCAATGCCGAATCGACGCTCTGTGTGTGTGTGGCCGGAGAATGGCACACACACGAGCGTGATCGCGAAGCGTCTCGCTCCGAATCGTCGTCGAACACCGCCGGGCGCGCTGCTCTGCTTGCCGACTACTTTCGGTCAGAGAGGCGCGACGGCGTCCGTCGTTATATCAAAACACAACAACAAATTCCGTCAAATCCGTTATTTTTTTTTTCTCTGAGAGCGCCTTTTCAGCGCGTCCATTCAGTCGCCGACTGCTGCGAGCGCGCGTCTCTCCCAAAAGAGAGGACTCTCGACGCAGAGCAGGACCTCCGGAACGTTAATGATCCTTCCGCAGGTTCACCTACGGAAACCTTGTTACGACTTTTACTTCCTCTAAATGATCAAGTTTGGTCATTTTCCCGGCAACATCGGCAATGCCGAGACATTGCCGCGCACCAGTCCGAAGACCTCACTAAATTATTCAATCGGTAGTAGCGACGGGCGGTGTGTACAAAGGACGTAATCAACGCGAGCTTATGACTCGTGCTTACTGGAAATTCCTCGTTCATGGGGAACAATTGCAAGCCCCAATCCCTAGCACGAAGGAGGTTCAGCGGGTTACCCGGGCCTTTCGGCCAGGGAACACACGCTGATTCCTTCAGTGTAGCGCGCGTGCGGCCCAGAACATCTAAGGGCATCACAGACCTGTTATTGCTCAAACTCGTGCAACTAGAAGCCGCCTGTCCCTCTAAGAAGATTTGTTTGTACGTTGGTAGTAAAAACCCGCCAGCCGAAGCCGGGGGCCTTCGCGATACCATAAGGTACGCCTATTTAGTAGGCTAGAGTCTCGTTCGTTATCGGAATTAACCAGACAAATCGCTCCACCATCTAAGAACGGCCATGCACCACCACCCACCGAATCAAGAAAGAGCTATCAATCTGTCAATCCTTCCGGTGTCTGGGCCTAGTGAGGTTTCCCGTGTTGAGTCAAATTAAGCCGCAGGCTCCACTCCTGGTGGTGCCCTTCCGTCAATTCCTTTAAGTTTCAGCTTTGCAACCATACTTCCCCCGGAACCCAAAAGCTTTGGTTTCCCGGAAGCTGCCCGCCGAGTCATCGGAGGAACTTCGGCGGATCGCTAGCTGGCATCGTTTATGGTTAGAACTAGGGCGGTATCTGATCGCCTTCGAATCTCTAACTTTCGTTCTTGATTAATGAAAACATTTTTGGCAAATGCTTTCGCTTCTGTCCGTCTTGCGACGATCCAAGAATTTCACCTCTAACGTCGCAATACGAATGCCCCCATCTGTCCCTATTAATCATTACCTCGGGGTTCCAAAAACCAACAAAATAAAATCGAGGTCCTATTCTATTATTCCATGCACGCAGTATTCAGGCAAAGGTAGCCTGCTTTAAGCACTCTAATTTGTTCAAAGTAAACGTACCGGCCAGACTCGACACTCAGTAAAGAGCACCGCGACGGGATATTAGTTGGGCCGCCCCTCGCGAAGCTAAGCCCACCGGTAGGACGTCCCACATCACGCCAGTTAAACACCGCGAGCGGTGAACCGACGGTGTGCGACACAGATTCAACTACGAGCTTTTTAACCGCAACAACTTTAATATACGCTATTGGAGCTGGAATTACCGCGGCTGCTGGCACCAGACTTGCCCTTCCAATGGATCCTCGTTAAAGGATTTAAAGTGTACTCATTCCGATTACGGGGCCTCGGATGAGTCCCGTATCGTTATTTTTCGTCACTACCTCCCCGTGACGGGAGTGGGTAATTTGCGCGCCTGCTGCCTTCCTTGGATGTGGTAGCCGTTTCTCAGGCTTCCCTCTCCGGAATCGAACCCTGATTCCCCGTTACCCGTTACAACCATGGTAGGCGCAGAACCTACCATCGACAGTTGATAAGGCAGACATTTGAAAGATGCGTCGCCGGTGCTAGGACCGTGCGATCAGCACAAAGTTATTCAGAGTCACCAAAATAAACGGTGGACGAACGGCGAGCCGCCCGCCACCGATTGGTTTTGATCTAATAAAAGCGTCCCTTCCATCACTGGTCGGGACTCTGTTTTGCATGTATTAGCTCTAGAATTACCACAGTTATCCAAGTAAATGTGGGTACAATCTAATGAACCATAACTGATTTAATGAGCCATTCGCGGTTTCACCTTAATTCGGCATGCACTGAGACATGCATGGCTTAATCTTTGAGACAAGGATATGACTACTGGCAGGATCAACCAGGGAGCTTCGTGTTCGGTTACTCGCAAGGGAGTAACTCGCGAGCGAACCCGAAGACTCGTCGCTAGCTCTTTTTCGCGCGCGCGCGCGCGCGTTCGATGCCGAAACACCGACGCGCGCGCGACACGCTCGTATGTGCCATTTTATTTGCCGCCGATCTTGCTCAGCCGGTCGGCGACACTCTGCTGTGTTTAACGCTATTATGTAAAGCGTACGAGAGAACGACGGAGGCGAGAGTAAACCCCCGACGCCGCCGCCTCTCCTTTTCTTCCTCCTCCTCTCCGTTCAAAAATCCACAAGATCAAAATACTCGTGTTCTTATTCTCCCAAATGTTATGATGCGCGGTTTCGAGAGACCGCGCGATTCACCCTGACGCTAGATCGACGATGGCGATGCTTAGACGTCGAGGACTGTTCTGTCTGGTTCGTACGCGTTTAACCGCACACGACCAGCAATAAGATTTCGCTACGGCGTACAAAGCGAGCGGGAAGAAGCAACTCTTCCCGCAAACTCGTATCCGTGGAGTAGATGCTCTGTAAGCGCGACGATTCCGCTGCTGCGTACGAAACGAGAGGGAACCGCGCGGCCAACACACTAGAGGCGTGCGCGCCACATAAGAGCCATTCGGTCTTGCGACACCGACTCGTGGCAATGCTGTGCTCGTAATAAATAAGTATGCGTTAATTTTGCGCGCGTTCGGCGACGAACGAGAAGAGCCGCACCGTAATCCCCGGCGAAAGGAATACGAGACGACGCGAGAGTCGAACGTACGTTCTCGCGAGACACGCAACCTCCAAGCATGAGAAGACTTGGCGGCGGCGCGTTCTGCGACGATCGTATATTATTTTATATATTCGTGGTTTCCAAATCAAACATTTTATATAAATGTTCTCTCCGTGTCAGAGTCGCTACTCGACAAAATCCGTTCTCGACCCGTTCGGGCGATTCTTCGTTTGTCAACGTCGAGAGCGCGACACGTACAATATTAATCTCTCCTACCTCTTATAGTACCCAACCGACCGGCCAAGCGGTCGGCGACGGTACGGAGAGCGGTCGAAACACGCCGGAGTGGCGAGAGACTCGAGAAAGTACGTTTACGACTCGTCCGGACTCGCTCGACTCGTTCGACGCGCCGAGCGCGACGTATCTCTTATAGTACCCAACCGGCCGGCCAGGCGGTCGGCGACGCACGGTCCTACGCACGGCCGTATGCGAGCGCGAGCGCCGAAAGGCGCGTTCAATCGAGACATTGTCGCGGAGAGCGAACGATCGAAAAGTCCTATTGTACGATAAAATATTATCACGATAGCCGTATGGCGAATGTCAAACAACGATAATTAGCATTAATTAAGAAGGAAACAAACGAAATGCCGGGACAATAAGGTATAAGCACCGACGGTACCTCCGGGCCGGGCGGCACCTCCGGGTCGGGCGGCACCTCCGGGCCAGGCGACACCTCCGGGAACCACGGCCGACCGGCAGCACCTCCGGGCCGGGCGGCACCTCCGGGCCGGGCGACACCTCCGGGCCGGGCGACACCTCCGGGCCGGGCGACACCTCCGGGAACCACGGCCGACCGGCGACACCTCCGGGCCGGGCGACACCTCCGGGCCGGGCGACACCTCCGGGAACCACGGCCGACCGGCGACACCTCCGGGCCGGGCGACACCTCCGGGAACCACGGCCGACCGGCGACACCTCCGGGACGGGCGGCACCTCCGGACGACCGAATGATCTCTCGAAGTCAGACGACCGCCGGCGGTACCTCCGGAACACTTAACGACGATTTACGGCGCCGCAACGAGGAGAGCTACGTAAAAACGTTTCGGACGAAAGTTACTTACTATTCGGCGCTCGCTCGACATAAGGGCGCTGTCCGATTACTAACTCGAAACGTGTCTCTCAAACCCACGTGTCGGAGACATATATTTCGAATTATTACGGATGATACGCAACACGCAAGCTGCGGTGACCGCGATTACGGTACGGAACACTCGCCCGATGCGAAATCACGCGCGCGGCAACCGAGACGGCTCGTTACGGGCGTGATTATACGTGCGGCACCACATAACGGCCGGCGTCAACTTGGGGACGGACGGCACCTCCGGGACGTGCGACACCTCCGGACGACCGAATGATTTCACCAAGTCCGTCGCCCGCCGGCGGTACCTCCGGGGCACTTGACGGCGAGTAGCGCCGCTACGAGGTGATAATGCTACGATACGGAAATACGTTTCGGACAAAGGTTTCGTACTTTTCGACGCTCCGCACGACCGCGCGACACGATTATTACGATATCTGCTAATTCCCGGCTACCACTCGTCGGATGCACAATCTTCGAGATTCTACGACCGATACGTGGACGAATGCAGGCAGGATGCCGATAAGCGAAGCCGGAGTGTTTGCACGAATAAACTTTCCGATGCGTCCTCATTTAATTAATCTCATTTAGCTCGCTCGTTAGCGGTACAAGCGAGAACTCGGGAACAGGCGCAAAATTAAACGTCACTTAAATGAATAAATATTTTTTCAGAAAATATTTATTTAGTCAAATCGGAAATATTTTAATTTTTTATTAAAAAGTAATACGTAGATTACTTGTATTTAAGAAATTGCAAAAAATAAGTAGAATACCTAATTTTTATTATTTCAACACATAAAACTTAAAGTTAAGTTGCGTTGTGAGAATTTTATAAAAAAAGAAGTTAGAGAAATTGCACTGCGCAAAGTCATTTATTTTGATTTCTTCATATATTTATATTATATGTAGAGTAGCAATACTGTGTAGTTATTACAATTCTTTTATTGATAATATATATTCATGATTACAAGTGCAATATGTGAAATTAATTATATGACACATTAAGCTAAAAGTTAAGTTACATTGCGAGAATTTTATAAAAAAGAAAGTTGGAAAAGCTGCACTACGCAAAGCTATTTATTTTGATTTTTTCATATATTTTCAGTTTTTATAAATTTATCAAATCAGAGTGAATTCTCTCTTTAATATTATTTAGTATTATATTTAGTATAATATTTTAGTATTATATTTAGTATTATATTTTAGTATTATATTTAGTATTATATTTTACTATTATATTTGTCACTATGTCAAAGTATATTAATATATTAATCTTTGTGATCAGATCTCTCAGAACAATGCGTGGATTATTTCTATTTAAACTATTAACAATTGCCAAAAAATCGTCTTTACTTTCTATAAAAATAAAGTAATTTTAATTATTTAGATATAAGTAATCAGAAATTAACGCATTGATGCAAGAATTTAACTGACAAGAAAATTAAAAAGCGCTGTGTAATAACTTTAGATTTTTTACGATTTATATTAATATTAACCTGTCAAAAATCAAATTAATATGTTATGTGCTGTTGTATGCACTTAATACGTACAATATTATTGCAATGAAAACATTTTATATTACTTTAAATAAATATATAATAATGATACTATTCTGTACAATTATACATATAATACATGTTTTTCTTAAAATTCCTATTAACTGAACAATTAATGTGTATCGTCTTGTGTTTTATATTTATCACATGATAATTACAAAAATTTTTAAAAATTTGAATACCTAAAAGATTATAACTTAACGACATTTCCCATTATGTAAAAAAATGCAAATTAAAAAAAATTATTTAAATTAATTTTGAAATATTTATCTTCAGAAGAAATGCAGAAAATGTTTACACTCTTAGTTCTAGTATCTTAATAATAATTGTTAGAATCCATAAGGGGTTACATAGAACCCATAATTAAACATTGGATTTACGAAGATAATTTTTCAATTTGAGGTACTTAAAAATTTTTTATTCAAAAGCAAAGCAAATGAGAAAATAAGAAAAAGAGACTAATTTCACAGAGATAAATAAATATCAAGTTATTAATACACGAACAATTGCTTTCTCGAATATTACAGATAAGAAGTACCTTCGCATTGTGTAGCACAGCTCTGACTAAGCAGAACAATTGTCTCTGCCCAGTGCTGAGATTACTACCACCTTCAACCAAGACTGCATTCAAACCATCCAATCGATGAAAAAAAGAATGCACTTTACATTTCTCAAAAGTTTTGTATATATGTGCATATAGGTATACTGATCCAACGGATCCACATTCTCTCGATTAGTACCCAAGATAAGAAACGGATTCTGAGGTATAATTGCTAAATGGGATCTGGAATGTTTTTCTTTTCTTTACAACTGTTTACATACAATAATTATTTTTTGCAAGTTTATGAATACCTTAATGTGTTCAGTTGTAACGTTTGAATATTCACGTTGTCGATTAATATACTCCCAGAACTGATCTCTGTCAGTCTAAACAACGAAGATAGGAACAAACTTTTTCCAGCACCGGTGCAACCAACGACGCCTATTTTTTCCGCTGGTCGAGTAACGAATGTTATCTCTTTCAACGATGGCACTAAATGGTTCCTGCGAATATAATTACAAAAATTTCTTTTACCAAATGTTACAATCGTGCATTATCTTTATCAAAAAATTTGAAAATATTACCTGTACATCAAAACAACTTCTTTAAATTCCACAACACTTTGACTAGGCCACGCGTAAGGTTGATTAGTGCCCATTGTATTTTCAGTCGGCACATGATCTAAATACTGTTTAACTCGTTCCACCGTAATCTCTCTCTCTGTCTCAGTAACACCAGCGCGATGACGCGACACGTGATATGCGACGAATCGCGAGAATAGGATTTTCTACCTATTCATATAAACGCGATGCGCGATTACGAAACCTAACATCATTTATTGCATATTTACCATTTATTGCAATTCTATAATTTAATGACAATATCACTCTCGGATCAATGTCGTTGCACGTTTATTTATGACCAAAGAGATCCTCTTTGTTTATAACGACATCGCATCTATAGATAGGATCGCAGTAAATCGCTCGTCGCGCGCTACAAATCTTCAAACTTGGTCAACTTTTTTGCGATGTCGCACTCTATAGTGCGACGGATATAACGTGCGAACAAGCTGTACGCTCATTGGATATCGCGCATCGCGTGTCGCGTCATCGCGCTGGTGTGCAGGAGCCATAAAGGTGCCTTTACATGGTAGCATCAAGCGTCAAGCATCTACGTTTGCGCAGATGTCACATAAGAAAGAAAATAGCTTCTTGTGGCTAATAATATTAATAAATATAATAAATATAATGATTATAATTAATATTATATTAATTTTCAGTACTAATATGTGCTAATATTCATTTGATCTCGACTTATTCATTGTATGATCTCGTATGATTCATCTTATTATTAGCAGCAAGAAGCTGAAATCTATTTTATTTAACATTTGCGCAATGAGTTTTTGCGCCGACACGTTTGATGCTATTATATAAAAGCATCTTTATATCCAAATAATCCAATAGGATCGCATTGGAGCGAGAAGTATGTTGGGGGGGAGCCTGCTATGCGAACAAACTTATAATTTGGCGGGACCGGCACCTTCCATATTTATTAGCAATATTGCTAAAGAAATTGCGTAATATATATAAGATTTCGGTTTACATTTAATGAAAATCGTTTTGTTTCGTTTGTACGCGATTGCATCACATTAAGTGAAAAATGTCACGATATATATTATTTTTTTGTAATTATCATAAATATCATGTAAATATAAAACACAAGAGAAAACGCGTAAAATGTCCAGTTAGGAATCGTAAAAAAACATGTATTATACGTACAATTGCACAGAATAGTAAGTATCACCATTCTATATTTATTTAAAATAATATAAAATTTTTTCATTGCAATAATATTGTTAATATTGAGCACAACAGCACGTAACCTTTTTATTCGATTTTTAACAGGTTAATATTAACTTAAGTCGTAAAAATCTAAAGTTTTTACTTAGCACTGCTTTTTAATTTTCTTTTCAGTTAAATTCTTGCATCAACGCGTTAATTTCTGGTTATTTATATATAAATAATTGAAATTACTATATTTATTGTTACAGAAAATAAAAATGATCTTCTTGCAATTGCTAAAAGTTTAAATACAAATAATCCACGTATTGCTCTGAAAAACATAAACTTAATTGTCAATAATAATAATAGTAAGTATTACAGTATTATAATTCTAAAACTACATGCAATATATTGCATTTCTATTTTTTACAGTAATTATACTTTTTTTGTAGAAACTACAGAAATACCATAAGATGCTTGCATTATCAATATGAATTATACTAAAAAGAATACTAATACTAACAATTTATATAATGCTATTGATTTTGACAATAATGTAGTATCATTTCTTTATAATGGACAAGGCCACAATGCAAATGATCAAAGTAACATCAATTATCTTATAAAACACGTTGATTCTAATAACGGATTTAAAACGAAAATTATTGGTAATACTGATAATTTTACAAATAATAATGCCGATAATAATGGAAATGATAGCATTGTAGATAATATTAATGACAATAATTCTGCGAATAGTACTGATTTTGATAACAACGGGACATTTTCTAATGAACATGATCACACTGCAATAAATGATGAAAATTGTGTAACTAATAATTTTAACAAAATTGTTGGTTGTGATAATGCTATGATAATTTCTAGTGAGTCTAATAATGAGCAGAATAGAGTAAAGGCTACTAAACTTAACATTACATTTTCCTGTAATGACAGAAATCATAATGTAGTAGATAGCACTATTAATGCTAACATTTCTGCAAATGATACTGATTTTGATAATGTGATACTTTCTTATGAGAACAATAATGGTTGCAAAACAGTACATAGTGATATCAATAATTCTACGAATGATAATGATCCTAATATTGATACATCATGTTCTAATGAACATGATCACAATGCAATAAATGATGAAGGTTGCATCACTAATAATTCTAACAAAATTGTTGGTTGTGATAATGCTATGATAATTTCTAGTGAGTCTAATAATGAGCAGAATAGAGTAAAGGCTACTAAACTTAACATTACATTTTCCTGTAATGACAGAAATCATAATGTAGTAGATAGCACTATTAATGCTAACAGTTCAGCAAATGATACTGATTTTGATTATGTGATACTTTCTTATGAGAACAATAATGGTTGCAAAACAGTACATAGTGATATCAATAATTCTACAAATGATAATGATCCTAATATTGATACATCATGTTCTAATGAACATGATCACAATGCAATAAATGATGTTGCGTCACTAATAATTCTAACAAAATTGTTGGTTGTGATAATGCTATGATAATTTCTAATGAGTCTAATAATGAGCAGAATAGAGTAAAGGCTACTAAACTTAACATTACATTTTCTTGTAATGATAGAAATCATAATGTAGTAGATAGTACTATTAATGCTAACAATTCTGCAAATGATATTGATTTTAATAATGTGATATCTTTTTGTGATAATAGTAATGGTTGTAAAACGGTAGATAGTAATATTAGTATCAATAATTCTACGAATGATAATGATTCTAATATTGATATATCACTTTTGTGCAATAATAATAACATTAATGCTAATAATTCTAAGAATAACTGTGAGTTTGATAATAATGTGATATTTTCTTGTGATGATGACAATAACTGTCATGTAAATACTGATATTGATATTAATTTTATGAACAGTAATAATTATCTATATATATAAGCACCGTCTGTCTGTATGTATGTACGCGAACTACTTCCGCATTTGTGGACCGATTTTCGTGAAACTGGTACCAAAATGTTGCAAATTTTTTGGGGGTGGCTGCTGTGGGGTTTTTTTTTTATTTTTTTTTTTTTTTTTCTACAGAGAAGAGTATGTTTAATCTTTTTTTGCAATATTTCTGAACACATGGTATCAAAATGTTGCAAATTTTTTTGGAGATAACGACGATGCGGTTTTTTTAAGTGTTACACCCCCACCCACGCACCCACCCACGCATCCACCCACGCGCATGCGCATTTATGGACCAATTTTCACGAAATTAGTACCAAAATGTTGCAAATTTTTTTTAGAAAACTACTGGTTTATTTTTTTAAGTTTACCCCTCCACCCACGCACCCACCCACGCAATCGTATATTTATGAACCGATTTTTTTTTAATTGGTACCTCTTCCGGCTCTTGCCCATCGACCTTTCTGTTTTACTGCAAAAAATGATTATATTACATAATATTTATTTATAATATTATATTATTATATATAATATTGAGGAGGGAGAGGGAGAGAGAGAGAGAGAGAGAGAGAGAGAGAGAGAGAGAGAGAGAGAAAGAGAGAGAGGGATTAATTTAATCTATATATATAAGCACCGTCCGTCTGTCTGTCTGTCTGTCTGTGCCCGAACTACTTCCGCATTTGTGGACCGATTGTCTCGAAATTGGTACCAAAATATTGCAAATTTTTCGGGGGTGGCTGCTGTGGGTTTTTTTTAAATTTTTTTCTTCAGAGGAGGGTATGTTTTTGCGAAAAAAATTTTTTTTTGCAATATTTCTGAACACATGGTATCAAAATGTTGCAAAATTTTTGGAGATAGCGACGATGCGGTTTTTTTAAGTGTAACACCTCCACCCACGCATCCACCCACACGCATGCGCATTTATGGACCAATTTTCACGAAATTAGTACCAAAATGTTGCAAATTTTTCTGAGGAAACTGGTGTTTTATTTTTTTAAGTTTACGCCTCCACCCATGCAATCATCCACGCGCGTGCGCATTTATGGACCAATATTTTTACGAGATTGGTACAAAAATGTTGCAAATTTTTTGGAGATGGCGACGATGCGGTTTTTTCAAGTGTTACACCTCCACCCACGCACCCACCCACGCGCATGCGCATTTATGACCAATTTTCACGAAATTAGTACCAAAATGTTGCAAATTTTTCTGACAAAGCTGGTGTTTTATTTTTTTAAGTTTACGCCTCCACCCATGCACCCACCCACGCAATCGTATATTTATAAACCGATTTTTTTAAAATTGGTACCAAAATGTTGCAAATTTTTTGAAGATGGCGACGATGTGGTTTTTTCAATTGTTACACCTCCACCCACGCATTCATCCACGCGCGTGCGCATTTATGGACCAATATTTTTACGAAATTGGTACAAAAATGTTGCAAATTTTTTTGAGAAAGCTGCTGTGTGGTTTTTTAAAGTTTTATCCCACCCACGCATTCACCCACGCATTCACACATTTATTCACAGACTTTTTTGAAATTTGTACTCAAATTTTGTTGGGGATGGCTACTATGATTTTAACAAATTTTTATCATCCTATTCATCCACCCACGCACCCATGCACCCATGTGCATACGCATTTATTGACTTGGTCACACCAATAAGTAATTTTAAATAAATTTGTGTACATGTTTATGATTGCAAAAATTTGCAACATTTTGGTACTAATTTCGTGAAAATTGCATACAAATTAAAGGTTTATTTACACGAATTGCACACATAATCACAAATACGTACACAAATTTTTTAAAAATTACTTCTTGGTGTGACCAAGTCAATAAATGCGTATGCAAATGGGTGCATGGGTGCGTGGGTGGATGAATAGGATGATAAAAATTTGTTAAAATCATAGTAGCCATCTCCAACAAAATTTAACTACAAATTTCAAAAAAGTATGTGAATAAATGTGTGAATGCGTGGATGCATGCGTGGGTGGGATAAAACTTAAAAAAACCACACAGCAGCTTTCTCAGAAAAATTTGCAACATTTTGGTACTAATTTCGTGAAAATTGGTCCATAAATGCGCATGCGTGTGGGTGGAGGTGTAACACTTGAAAAAACCACATTGTCGCCAAAAATTTGCAACATTTTGGTACCAATTTTTTAAAAAATCCGTTCATAAATATGCGATTGTGTGGGTGGATGCGTAGGTGAAAGCGTAAACTTAAAAAACCCCACACACATACAGAGAGAGAGAGAGAGAGAGAGAGAAAGAGAGAGAGAGCGTGTGTCTTAAAGAAAGAGGGAGGGAGAGAGATAAGGAAAGAGAGAGCATGTGTCTTAAAGAGAGAGAGAGGGAGCGCGTGTGTTTTAGAGTGAGAGAGAGAGAAAGCGTGTCTTAAAAAAAGAAAATAAAATATCTGGGAGAAAGAAATAGATAACATAGTAGTCATCCACAAAAAAATTTAAACATTTATTTTGGTATAAATTTCGTGAAAGTCGAACAACAAATGTGGAAGTAGTTCGCGGTAATACAAAAAAAGAATTAATTTTTTGTGTTAAAACGGATTTAATATAGACTATATGAGGACCGCGCAAAGCGCGGTCCGAATAGAAAGGCTGGCTTTGAGGACCGCGCGAAGCGCGGTCCGAAAAGCTAGTCATAATAATAATCTGACATTTTCCAGTGATAATGACAATTTCAATGTGTCTGAAACGGGTATTGTTCTCAAAGATGTCATGATATTTCCTTTTAACGATGATTATAATTCTAGTATCTTAAATGATCTCACTAACGCCAAAGCTTCTATAAATTATAATAATAGTGATAACAATATGATTTCCTGTGATGATGAAAATATTAACGACAACATTGCTTGTGCAAACACATTAAGTAATGATAGTTATAATATAATGATTTCCCGTGATGATATTAATGACAATATTGCTTCTGCAAACACATCAAGTACTTCGGAATATCTACCTTCAGCATCGGAAATTACAATTGAAAAAGAAATTACGGAACATGAAAGCTTCCGCAATAATGTTTCTGCAACTAATGATAAAAATTCTTCAGAATCACTGATAGATCTTTCTTCTATCAATACATTTGGTTGTAGAGAAGACAATTTATATGTTCCATTTTCTCAACCTAAGGGACATCAAAAAAAAAATTTTTGCTACTATTGCAAAAAGTTTCAGAATAAAATTGCACGTCATTTAGAAAACGTGCATAAATTGGAACCTGAAGTAAAGAAATTTGTATTATTACCAAGGTGATCATATTTTTCAATTCTGTATAATTATTTAAGTTTATAGTATATTTTTTTATAAATATTGATTATTTGTTAAATATAATATATTAATATGTTATAATTTTTATTAATATATTTACATTATATATACATTATTTACATTATATATACATTATTTACATTATATATACATTACTTAATATTCTCATTGCAGGTAATTTAGAAAGAAAACAAATTATAGAGTCTATTAGAAAAAAAAGGAATTTCATACATAATACGGATCCTTTCTTAAATACGGGAGAATTAATTGTTTGTCGAAGGCCTGCCAAAAATAGTTGCAAAACAGTACAAGATTTTATAAGT
>NW_028191073.1:0-35540 GCF_048542155.1 Nylanderia fulva | reverse complement strand
TTAAGTATTTTTAAGACTCTACGCCAAAATAATCTAAAAATTGTTCTAGATAAATTATATAATAAAAATAATATTATTTTTATTTAAAATGCAGATATAAAGATAATTCATATTTTTATTATCTATATGCAGATAAGATGACGCCACAGTTCTTCCATTTAATTTTATTTAGATAACATACAGCAAACTTTGATGATAGTAAACAATGTGATTGTACAAGTCATTTTTCAAATTAATAAATTTATTAAAGTATACAATTCAAATCATGAGTATATATATATGTCACTTCTTTTTATACTTTAATCAGAAAAAGAAAATATATAATATTCAATTTTAATTTGTAATTTAATTTATACTCTCTCTTCTCTCTCTCTTTTCAAATTTTGATTCCAATATGTATATTGCATAATTTTATAAGTGTATTCTATATGCAATTAATAAACATTAATGTGCTTATGTGTGTGTATGTATAGATTAAGTTTTTTTTTTAATATTATGTAGAACAATTTTTTCGAAAGCATATATACAAACAATGTCGACTGTGCTTATATATGTTACCTGGCATGTTTTTATTTTTATAAAGATTTTATTGTGATTTTAATGCTGTTTATAAAAAAGAACCGATAGAAAAATATCAAATCTGTTTGTTTTTATCACAAATATATATCATATATATTTTTATATTTAAAAATGCAATTAAATATATTGAAGAATACACATTATAATAAATAAACCAAATTACTTTTAATTTGTATTTTTAATACTTAAATTTAAAAAAAATTATTGAATGACTAAATATTTTTCGACCGATATATATATATAGGCTAATTAATATTTATTTAATTAATTACACAATGTTTCATATAATTTTTGTTATTGTCAAGTGTTACTGTTAAGTGTGCGAAGGACCAAAATTATATGGTCGAAACACCGTGGTCGAAACATTGTGTGATTAATTAAATAAACATCAATTGACGAATGTCGGTTGAAAATTATTTGGTCTTTTAATTTTCGACAGCCGAGAATTAAGAATTCTTTTCAGTATTTTATATTTAACGTTTACATTTTATATATATATATATATATATATATATATATGTGTGTGTGTGTGTGTGTATGTATATTATATATGTATATATATAACGGTAGAGTTTGCCAAAATTATTGAGCAATAGAAAAAAATGAAAGCGAATAATTTAATATGCAACATAAATGCAACATATCTAATTTTTCGAATATTTTTTATTTATTATTTATTTATAATATACGTTCTTCGCAGAAATGATATACATTGTGCGACAGGCGTTAATGAGACAAAATAAAAAGATTTACAAATACCTAAAATCCATAAGGAAAACTATCCAGTTAGAATCATAGTTTCATCGGTTGATACAGCTCTATACTCGCTGGCTTCATTTTTACAAAACACCTTACGAACTAGCCTACCCAAAGCGAAAAGTCATATTAATAATAGTTTTGATTTGTACAGCATATTGTCTGGTAAAAAGATTGATGAGAATGATAGGATGTTTTTCTTGGATGTGGTGTCTTTGTTTACGAACGTTCCTCTGGATCTTGCAATTGACGGTATTAACGATAGATGGGATCACATTGGAATAAATACTAGAATACCGAAAAACGAATTTTTGGGGGGTATAAAATTCATATTGACTTCTACATATTTTACATTTAATGACATAATTTATAAACAGACGTTTGGGACCCCTATGGGGTCATCGTTATCACCAATTATTGCAGACGTGGTTATGCAAGATCTTGAGGATACAGTTCTCAAAGTGTTGAATTTGGAATGTTCGTTTTATTTTCGTTATGTGGATGACATAATAGTGGCCACCTCTATGACTAATATGACTCAGATTGTGAATAATTTTAACAAATATCATGAAAGACTTAAATTCACGGTCGAACAAGAGGTTAATCATAGCTTGAATTTCTTAGATTTATCACTTAAAATTATTAATAACACAATATATATAGACTGGTATCAAAAAGAAACCTTCTCAGGAAAGACGTTATCATTTTATTCAAACCACCCATTATGCCACAAAATTGGAATAATATATAACCTTGTAGACAGATGTCTATTGCTATCACATCCACTATTTTTTAATAAAAATTTAGAGTTAATTATTAATATACTCATAAGCAATGGTTACCCTCTTGATCTGATTTTTAACAAAATTAATCATCGGATAGAACACATCATATCTAAGGGGAGCATTATAGAGAGACAGGCCAACATAGAAAGAACAAAAAGTATAGGAAATGACTCGGTTGATAAAAAATTCTTTGTCATTCCGTATATTGATAGGATCTCAGAAATGATTGTTTCCTCGGTAAAAAATAAAAATTGTATTGTAGGGTATAGATGTCTCAACAAACTGGATAATATTATTAAAGCACAGAAAGATAAAACTAAACATCCATGCAATTCGAATGTGGTTTATAAGATCAGTTGCAATAATTGTAATGCATCTTATGTAGGCCAAACAAAGAGGCAATTGCAGACGCGAATAAAAGAACATAAAAATAATATTAGGTTGGACTCAACGAAACATTTAGTAATTTCTGAACACATAAAAATGAACATCATACTTTTAATTGGGACAATGTTAAGATCATGGACAAAGAAAATAATTATTATAAAAGACTCATTTCTGAGATGCTACATATCAAGGAACAAAAAAATGGACTAAATTTAAACAAAGATACTGAGTTACTTAGCGAGTCGTATTTTGATATTTTGGATATATTAGCGAACAATAAATAATAATAGGACAAATAGGACATTAACGAGTCAAACATAGATATTAGATCATATATAAACACGCACGCTCTCCGATCAAGTAGAGTTTAAAATGAGCTGTCTTTCTGTATTGTTGGTTCGTTATGTGTCATCCTTAATAACTGTTAATAAGTAGCAAAATTGTCAAGAAGGACGATGATAGGTAAGCATATTACCAAGTGTAGGGGATTTATATTATAATTTGGACATACGCTAATCGTTAATTTCTTATTAATCGCAGCGCCTACGGAACGGGTTAATTTCTCGCATATTAACGATGAAACTATCCGAGATCTGAGAAAAATCAGAGATCATATCGAGGCGAACATTGTTGGACATGACGAATTAGAACACGTGTTAATTGCTCAAAGACTCTCGATTCTGAATAATTATAATTAAATTCCGATATTATGTGAAGTTGTATGAATTTATATTTCAAGAATTATACTGAAGAAGACCGCGTGCGGTCGAAACGTTTATAGAATGATTTTAATTTGCGTTAGTTTTAATATCTAATGACTGTAGTTTTATAATTTATACATGTAATAAATGGTAGTTGACTGAACATCTCGAATATTCAGCTCGATAAGTTGGCCTTAGATTTATCACTTTGTTTTCAATATACGAGCGACAATTTGTTATAATTTAAGTATTCGCATTTTTATTTTAATGTTGAGTCATAATAATTTTGTGAAAATCATGTATGAGAAAGAAATATGTATTGCAAATAATAATAGGTTAGAACAAAAATGAAAAAGTATTTTTACCAATAAATAAACGCGTGACGTTCATTTATTGGTTAAAACACAAAACTTAAAAAACTTTTGCACAGCAATTTTAGATGTACATATGTATTTCCAAACATTTCAATAAAACATGTATAAATAATGTCCTAGCGATATAATTCATATAAATATTTGTGCTGTAAAAATCAAGGATTTTATTTTAGCTGAGAATTTTATTTGTAAAAATTTGAAAAATGTAAATCTCTCTATATATTGTATATCTTGTATTGTATATATACATAGTTTAAAAATGTTCTACAATTTTATGTGATATTATCTACAATTATATACAATTATATATAATAAATTGTATATAATTTATATAGAATTTTATAAAATTTTTTCAATAAGAGAGAAAGGGAAAGAGAGAGATTTACATTTTTCAAATTTTTACAGATAAAATTCTCAGCTAAATAAAAATTCTCGACTAACAATACGAATATTTAATGGTTATTATAAGAATATTCTAGAATTTTATTTAATTTTTTTTGCGCATATAATACGGGGTATATATATATATATATATATATATATATATATATATATATATATATACCTTGTATTATACGCGCAAAAATAATTAAATAAAATTCTAGAATATTCTTATATATATATATCCCGTATTATACGCGCGAAAAAAATTAAATAAAATTCTAGAATATTCTTATAATAACCATTAAATATTCGTATTGTAAATCGAGGATTTTATTTTAGCTGAAAATTTTATCTGTAAAGATTTGAAATATGTAAATCTCTTTGTTTCTCTTCCTCTCTTATCGAGAAAATTTCAAAAAATTCTATATAAATTATATACAATATTTCAGAGAAATCTAAACTTTAAAGGAATATAAAAACTGCTATCTAACGCACAAACATTCGCGTTTGGCTCACATAACACCTTATTATTCATTATACATAACTTTGTTCATTTTTTTCAAAAGTTTATATTAATCATTATAAAAGAAAACTAAATAATATAATATTTAGTTTATCGGTGTTTTACTTATTGTTAGTTAAAAGTTAATAATAAATTAATTAATATTTCTAAATTTAAAAATTTATGAATTCTACTACACTAATTCAAATTGGTGCAATCACAATTTTTTTTATTTTATTGTTTATATTAATAAATACAATAAATATAGCAGAGAATAATAAATATATTTTATTTGTAGTTGATTCTCCATTGACATTGCATACAAAAATAGAGCATAGTATTTATCTACAAAAGTCGAAAATATACATGTATATATGTATATGTCAATATAACATCTGTCTATTATGTTGGTCCATGCAACTACGGCATATTTTCCGTTTTTATTTATTTGTTCTACTATTTAAAACGAAATATAAGACACAAACTGTAAAATTTGTACTTTAATTGATTTTTTGTGAATAAATGTCTCAATAAACACTTAAACACGTTAAATTATAAAAAATTGTAAATTATACATATTATTATCTAAAAAATTTGTTATCTAAAAGAATCTCACAAAGTTCAATATTTTTACAATTAGATAAGAAATAATTTTGTCAGTTCTCAATATTAAATAATAATAATATATGATATTTTTAAATCGGCCAATAGAGCCCTAGCGCAAAAAATTAATTTTTCGGAACTGTATCTCTTGGTTTGAGATTACTAAGTTTCATATATAAATTAATCTCGAACTTACATATGGAGAAAAATAGGCGAGAAAAATCGGACCTATATTTTTCTCGCTTATTTTTCTCCATATACATATAAGTTCGAGATTAATTTATATATGAAACTTAGTAATCTCAAACCAAAAGATACAGTTCCGAAAAAATAATTTTTCGCGCTTGGACTCTATTGGCCGATTTAATAATATCATATATTATTTTTACAATTGTATATATATTATATACTAATATGCTATTGTTAGTGCGCGTATGTTCTTTACCTATTACAATTAATTCGGATTGATCGCGAAGCTTTTATTTTAGGATCCGCTATAAAATCTACAACGGTATTTTTTGTTAACACTACATCTAAAAAAATTAATTAAAATGAATAAAGACGACATGTAAACAAAGTTCTAATTATAAATTAAAAAATGAGAGATTTCACATTTCTCTTCTTTCTATATACATATAGTGAATAAATGTCTCATTAAACATTTAAACACATTAAATTATAGAAAATTGTAAATTATACATAATTGTTATTTAAAAGCATTACAAAGTTCAATATATTTTTACAATTGTATATATTATGTATAACAAATGATGATCCGTGTTCTCTTTATATTACATTTTATTTCGACTAATCCCAAATTTCTTATTTCATGATTCATTATAAAATTTCCAAGATAATCTTTTAAAAACAACAACATCTAAATAAGCAAATTAAACATGAACAAAAATTAAATGTAAAGAAAGATCTTATTAACGTAAACAAAGATATTATATAAATTAAAAAATGAGAGGCAGTACATTTCTCTTCATCCTATACATATTTATTGTAATTTATTGATTCTTTGTAAATTTACAAGTATATTAATAACTTAAAAATAATATAAGTAATAAATAAATAATTTCCAACCTCTGTAGTTGTTATTGCGAAGTCGCGAAAGTAATCTGTTTGACTCCTGTACTCTGATATATGATCAATAACATAATCCAAGAAATTCCTGTTTTTTATGGAAAAACATCGTGCATTTTTTAAACTATTTGTGACGCTGTAAACAATTAAAATATTATTTTAATCATTAATGAAAATATTTATAATAAAAAATTATATATGTATGCGTATAATAAGAAAAGAAAGATTACCGAAAAATGATGATAATGTCGAATTTAATATATCTATACTTACAATTTTGGTCCCCAAAATATTAAGTATTGAGGATAAATAACTATTATATAGCAACGTAGACCAAGTCTTCTAGCCACGCTTTGAAATATTGCAAATATATTGATATATTGACCATGTTTACTTTGTAATACCTGTGCCAGGTATAATACAGAATAAATTAATCAAAGCGACAGAATATTAAGAACAACATATAACATATACATATATGGCCCATAATTATATATATTATAATCTATAATAACTTACATAATCTATACACAAACATTTGATATCTTCGGCTAAGAAGATACATGGTCGAAACTTCAAAGTGCCAAATATATATTCCTGGAGTGTATCTATAATCTGCGTACTTTCTGTTTCATCCCAATGATTATCTTCGATATTGTTGCTTTTCCAATAGGAAAAAGTTTTTTCAGACGTGGAGAATATCGAATGGTTCGGATGCTTCTCTCTGAGACAAGTCAGTACCTCTTGTGCGATTGTATCCAATGATGCACTTACATTCGTGTAACATACATCTTCTCGAATTTGAATATATTTTGCCACAAAAGTACAAATTTCTTGCAAAAGCTGTTCTCTTTCAGGTTTCTCTCTATATCTGTTCAACTCATTTCGTATCAAAGATAGCTTCTCATAGTGAGACATTTCTATATTGCAATATCTTTCGATTGATTTGCGATCAATTCCTCTAAAAAATTTGTTTATATTGAATTATTAATTAATGAATAAATACATTAAATTGTTTTCTTCGCATAGGGCCATCTAAAATACGACCATAAAATATTGTAATAAATTTTTGATAATAATACTTAGTGTTGTGTCAAGATTATTTTTTCAGATAATATAAAAAATTTTGGTATAAGTCTTTGTACAATTACCACATTTTAATATATTTTAATATATAGTTAACGTTGTTCGTTATATTTCTTAAAATAATGCCTCATCCATTGAAGAGATTTTCTACATAAAAGGAAGATATAACTTGTTGGAATTATTCAAATTTTAAAGTCTTGCTTGAATCTGGCACGAATTTTTAAAATCTGCAATTATCATACAATATGTCATACAAAATCTAATATCATTAATACGTTTTTATTGTTTCCTTCAACACAAAAGTATTATATATATTTCAAAATATAATAATCATTGTCTTTTATTAATATACCTGTTTTTACTTATACAAATGCAACACGTTTATAAAAGTTTCAAAATATTAGATATTAATAAATGGTAAATTTTAATTATGTCATATTTTTCATATACTTAAAGTAATAAAAAGAAGTTCATAAATTAATTAATTTTTATAAATTTTTAAATATGTAAATTTTACTGCACTAATTCAAATTCTTGCAATCACAATTTTTCTTATTTAATTGTTTATATTAATAAATACAATAAATATAGCAGAGAACGATAAATACATTTTATTCGTCGTTGATTCTCAATTGACATTGCATACAAAAATAGGGCATGGTATTTATCTACAAAAGTCGAACATATACGTGTATATACATGTATATGTCAATATAACATCTGTCTGTTATGTTGGTCCATGCAACTATGGCATATTTTACGTTTTTATTTATTTGTTCTACTATTTAAAACGAAATCTAAGACACAAACTGTAAAATTTGTATTTTAATAGATTTTTTTGTGAATAAATGTCTCAATAAACACTTAACTACGTTAAATTATAAAAAATTGTAAATTATACATATTGTTATCTAAAAGAATCTCACAATGTTCAACATTTTTACAATTGTATATATTATATACTAATATGCGATTGTTAGTGCGCGTATGTACTTTACTCATATTGTACTCATATTTCTTAAAACATGATGACAAAAATAGACACAGATGCAGGCTCATATGCTACTCAAAACACAGACATATTATGATATCTTGAAACTGTTTGCAAAAAATGTCATTATGAGTATACATGAATATGCTCAAATTAATATAATTACTCACATTTTGTATCATATGTATATAACTTGCACTCATAATACCTATCATTATAATATGATTACAATACATTTTAATCATATCGGAAGTTCTTGGATAATGCAATTAACCCGGATTAATCGCATTTGTTTAATTTTATGTTCTATTATAAATTCTCTAACGATATCTCTTGTTAACTCCAACATCTAAAAAAATGAATTAAACATGAATATAAAGACGACATGTAAACAAAAATCTAATTATAAATTAAAATATGAGAGATTGCACATTTCTCTTCTTTTTATACATATTTAGTGTAATATATTGATTCTTAGTAAATTTACAAGTATATTAATAACTTAAAAGTAATAGATGTAATTAATAAGTTTCAACCTCTTTAGTTCTTATTGCGAAGACGCGATGTGTTCCACAAGACTTGTAAGTCGGTAGATAATCACGTAGACAATTCGGGAATTTCTCGCTTTTTATGTAAAAACATCTTGCATTTTCTAAATTATTCGTGACGCTGTAAACAATTAAAATATTACGTTAATCATATAAAAATTAAAAAAAAAATTATATATGTATGCGTATAATAAAAAAAGAAAGATTATCGTGAAATAATGATAATGTCGATTCTAACATATATTTAAACTTACAATTTTGGTTTCCAAAATATAAAGAATTCATTTTCAATATCTAGTACATCGCAACGTAGACCAAGTCTTCTTGCCACGCTATGAAATATTGTATATACATTGATTTCTTGACCAAAATTATTTTGTAAAACCTGTGCCAGGTATAATATAGGATAAATTAATCAAAGCGGCAGAATATTAAGAACAACATATAACATATACATATATGACCCATAATTATATATGTATTATAATCTATAATATCTTACATAATTTATACAAAGCCATTTGATATTTTCGGATAAGAAGATACATGCTCGAAAGTGCAAAGTGCCAAATATATATTCCTGAAGTTTATCCATAATTTGCGTACTTTCTGTTTCATTCCAATGATTATCTTTGATATTGTTGGTTTTCCAATAAGAAAAAGTTTTTTCAGACGTAAAGAATATCGAATGGTTCGGATGCTTCTCTCTGAGACGATTCAGTACCTCTTGTGCGATTGTATCCAATGATGCACTTACATTCGTGTAACATACATCTTTTCGAGGTTGAATTTGTTGTGCTATGAAAGTACAAACTTCTTCCAAAAGCTGTTTTTCTTCAGGTTTCTTTTTATATCTGTCCAACTCATTTCGTATCGAAGATAGCTTTTCATAGTGAGACATTTCTATATTGCAATAACTTTCGATTGATTTGCGATCCCTAAAAAATGTATATTGAAGTATTAACTAATGATTAAATACATTAAATTGTAATAATAGTAGCATTATAATATATATGAAGATCCTACTGTGGAAAATGTGTTAACAAGTATTTAATCTCCTCAATATAAAACATATATTTCAGCTCATCTATAGGCTTATGTATACGTTCAAAATCAATTTCATTTTCTATCAATAGATCTACATAATCATCGATATTACCACTGAATTTTTTTACATTATTTTTTAATTTCAATACATTAGCAAATGAGTTATCGAAGTAATTCTGATTTGATCCGTTATTGTAATAATAATCATAAAAAAGAATTTGAGACAAATAATTCCGCACATGTGTCGCAGAATTTATGCCTATTGTAACAAAGTTTAGGTTTTCTTTGTTTTCTTTCTTCGTAAGACTTTCATATCTTTTCTTCGCATAGGGCCATCTAAAATACGACCATAAAATATTGTAATAAATTTTTGATAATGATACTTAGTGTTGTGTCAAGATTAATTTATAAATTAGCTGGATAAAGATGAGATAAAAGTATGTAAATTTATCTTAGATAGGATAAAGATGTTTTTGTTTTAAGTGTATTTAGTAGATAAAAGATATAATTATATGACGATTTATTTAGATAATTGTTTAGATAATAATATTTAAGACTTGTTATGTAAACACAGTTATACAAGAAATATAAGTTATGAAAAAGATACAACAATATATATATTTATATTTTTATCGCTTTATTGTTTACTTTAAGTATTCCAATGTGCTATGATTTTGAATCAAATATATCTAAAAATTATTTTCAATAAATAATATAGTAAAGGTAGTACTTTTTTTTTATCTATTTGTAAGATGCAGATATAAAGACAATACATATTTTTATTATCTATTTGCAGATAAGATGACGCCACAGTTCTGTGTATAGATTAAGTTTTTTTTTAATATTTTGTAAAACAATTTTTTCGAAAGCATATTTACAAACAATGTCGACTGTGCTTATATATGTCACTTGGCATGCTTTTTACTTTTATAAAAATTTTATTGTGATTTTGATGCTATTTATAAAAAAGAACCGATAGAACAATATCAAATGTGTTTGCTTTTATCACGAATATATATCATTAATATAATTTTTATATTTAAAAATGTAGTTAAATATATTGAACAATACACATTATAATAAATAAATCAAGTCACTTTTACGTTGCATTTTTAATAATTAAATCTTAAAAAAAATTATTTAATGACTGAATATTTTTCGACCGATATGCATATAAACTAATTAATATTTATTTAAATAATTACACAACGTTTCATATAATTTATGGCTTTCTCAAGTGTTATTGTTAAGTGTGCGAAAGACCAAAATTATATCGTCCAAACACCGTGGTCGAAACGTTGTGTGATTAATTAAATAAACATCAATTGAAAAATGTCGGTTGAAAAATATTTGGTCTTTTAATTTGTGACAGTCGAAAATTAAGAATTCTTCTCAGTATATTATATTTAACGTTTACATTCCATATATATATATATATATATATATATATATGTATATGTATATTATATATGTATATATATAACGGTAGAGTTTGCCAAAATTATTGAGCAATAGAAAAAATGAAAGCGAATAATTTAATATGCAACATAAATGCAACATACCTAATTTTTCTAATATTTTGTATTTATTACATATTTATAATATACGTTCTTCGCAGAAGTGATAATCATTGTGCGACAGGCGTTAATGAGACAAAATAACAAAAAGATTTACAAACCACAAGAATTACCTTTGAGATAACTTTTTTTCCAAGAACTTGTTATATTTGGTTGCTGCATAACGAAATTGCTGGCACACGCATCGAAAGTTAATGATATCCTCAATAGTGATAACATTATATTCGAGAATGATGGTTATTATCTCCTCTGGTAAGTACGTTATCTTACAATCAGACATTATGAGAAACAAAACACAAAAAAGGATTATAAATTAAAGTGATTGCATTAAACTATTCGCGTAATTAATTTTTTGCTTTTCGCAGTACACGAAATGAGTTTGCCGATTACAAAGAGCACAGATGTGTGTTTGATGTAAAGGCGAGACGTTTTCCACGATACAGACGGTCTGTTCTTTATTATTAAATTCGACCTCAGATTTTATAATTTTATTGTTAGTTTTCACTAAGATATAGGTATAAGGACTTGCCTCGGCATGCGCAGAAAATGTAATTTAGAATTAGCAAATTTACCATTTCTTTCTATGCGCTTGAAAGAACGCGTGACGTTCACATTTTGGTTAAAACACAAAACTTAAAAAACTTTTGCACAACAATTTTAGATGTACATATGTATTTCTAAACATTTCAATAAAACATGTATATAAATAATGTCCTAGCGATATAATTCATATAAACATTTGTGCTGTAAAAATCAAGGATTTTGTTTTAGCTGAAAATTTTATTTGTATAAAGATTTGAAAAATGTAAAATTCTTTCTTTCCCTTTTTCTCTTATCGAGAAAATTTCTTAAAATTCTATATAAATTATATGCAATATATTGTATATACTGTACTGTATATATTATGTATTGAATATAATTAGTTTAAAAATATTCTACAATTTTATGTAGTTTTACTCACGCGTATATACGGGATGTAAACTATTACATAACGTGATATAGAGGAGAGGATTATATATTGTTTAAATCGCTCGATTACTGAAAAAACATATTTGTAAAATTAATAAATTGATTTTTGAAAAATAAAATACAAGATGAGTGTTCTAATAGAAGTTTAAAAGAAACGGAAACTATAGTGTTACATTTTAATGACATTATATGTGTTCTGTGCCCAAATGCGGAGTACATTTGCTGTCTTATCACTAAGCATGTGTGTTCGAATTATGTGTTTTTTCATATTTTCAGATATATAAGAAATTTAATAAATAATTTATTTATTATTTATTTATTATTATTACTATTTATTTATTTATATTGTTTTCTATCTAAGCTTAATTAAAATAATATATTTTTACAAATTTATTAGTTATTTTAAATTTTACTATATTCCATGTATTTATATTATGTATTATTTAAGTTTAATTAAACTAATTTTATTTTAAATAGTCAATTATTTTATTAAATTTTACCAATAATATTCATGTATTTATATTTTACAGTTTAAAACGCCAGTGCTGTGCATTATGAAATTTTCTCTATAAAAAAGAAAGGGAAAGAGAGATATTTACATTTTTCATTTTTCAAATCTTTACAGGTAAAATTCTCAGCTAAAATAAAATCCCCGACTTTTACAATACGAATATTTAATAAATGATGTATATACATAGTTTATATAAGAATATTCTACAATTTTATGTAGTTTTATTGGCGCGTATATACGGGGTGCATATATTTTAGAAATATAAACTTTATAAAAATATAAAACTTCATGCAAATTAATTTTTTCATTGCGTCTAATATCTGCACGTGTACAAGGCATGAAATTTTCTTAGCACTTGCTAAAACTACTTAGGAATAAATCTTAATTCAAGATTTTAATTTCTATGTTCTCTGATATCTTTAACGAGATGTAAAAAAAAAATGTATCGGTCCAAAGTCGCTAAATCGGGAACTTAGGAATTAAAATTGAGATTTATTTCTAAATGGTCTTATCACTATATTAAGAAATTTTCGTGCCTCGTGCACAATGATTATATAAACCATAGTGAAAAACTTAATTTTTGCTTTCTAACGCAGAAACATTCGCGTTCGGCTCGCCTTGTTTATTTCAAGACTGAATTTATTATTTATTAAGCATAACCCTGTTTATATATTACAAAAGTTTATATTAATCATTAAAAGAAAACTAACTAATAATAATAATCAATTTATCGGTGTTTCACTTATCCCTTTGATAACATTTAGGGAGGTGCAAAGATATTTTATGAAATTGAAATAAATGTATTATTAATTTAATAGAATTATTTATCTCGTATAACTTGTCGCAAATCTTGCGTTTTAGAATGACCTTAAATGTGTTCTATACCCAAGTGTGGAGTATATTTGCTGTTCTAAGCACGTGCGTTTCAATTATGTGTTTTTTTTTATATTTTTAGATATATAAAATATTTTGGTATAATTCTTTGTACAATCATCTCATTTTAATATATTTTCTGATATAGAATAAGTAGGCCGCACATCTGAAACATTATGTATAAATTTCTTTATGCTTCATTCTTATATGATATTTCATAGGTGTATCGCTAGATGATAGGATGAAATTTTTGTCATAGATATCGCGTGTTGCACGTTGTTTGTTATATTTCTTAAATAAATGCCTCCTCCATTGAAGAGATTCTCTGTATAAAAAAAGATATAAGTTGTTGGAATTGATAAAATTTTAAAGTCTTGTTTAAATCTTGCATGAATTTGCAAAATCTGCAATTATATTAATATCATACTAAATTTAATATCATTAGTAAGCTTTTATTGTCTTTTTCAATTATTTCTATGCCTACTTGAATCTTCGATATTCTTAAATATCAACATTAAGAATTTATTTCAAAATATAAAAATCTTTGCTCTTTATTAACATACCTGTTTATACTTATACAAATGCAACACACTATCAATTATAAAAGTTTCAAAATAAAATATATTTATAGATGGCAAATTTATTACGCGTCATATTTTGCATATACTGAAAGTGTTAAAAAAAAGTTAATAAACTAATTAATTTTTTTAAATTTTATACTCTATTAATTCTTCTGCACTAATTCAAATTGTTGTAATTACAATTTTTTATATTTTATTATTTTTATTAATTAATACAAGAAATATAGCAGAGAGAATAATAAATTTATTTTATTTATCGCGTTGATTCTTACTTGACATTGCATACAAAAATAGAGCATACTATTTATATCTATAATATAAAAGTTGAAAATATATGTATATATGTATATGTCAAAAACATCTGTCCATTATGTTGGCCCAACTATCTGTAGATTGATTTGTAAATGAATTATATATAATGATAATTATTACGGCATATTTTACGTTTTCATTTATGTGTTCTACTATTTAAAACGAATTATGAAACACAAGCTATAAAATTCTTGCTTGGATTGATTTTTTGTAAATAAATGTCTCAATAAACACTTAAACCAAGTTAAATTATAAAAAATGGTAAATTATACATAACTGTTATCTGCAAGACCCTCACAAAGTTCTTTATTTTTACAATTGTTTATATTATATACTAATATCCGATTATGTTAGTGCGGGTATGTTATCAGCACATCACAATGCACTTTGACTAATGTCATAGTGGTTAATTCATGTCTAGTTATAAACATTCCATAGAAATCTCTTAGTAGCGACAACATCTAAAAAAATAAATTAAACATGAACAAAGATTAAATGTTAAACAAAGATCTAATTGTAAATTAAAAAATGAGAAATTGTACATTTATTCTTTCCTTCCTATACATATAGAGTGTAATATATTGATTCTTTGTAAATTTACAAGTACATTAATAACTTAAAATTAATAGAAGTAATAAATAAGTAATTTTCAACCTCTTTAGTTCTTATCGCGGTGTAGTGTTCTGGAAAATGATTAAAACACATCGGGAAATGCTCGTCTTTTATGTGAAAACATCGCGCATCGTCTAAATTATTAGTGACGCTGTAAACAATTAAAATATTACCTTAATCGTTATTAATATTTTTATAATAACAAATTATATATGTATGCGTTTAATAAGAAAAGAAAGATTACCGAAAAATTATGATAATGTCGAATCTAATATATATCTATACTTACAATTTTGGTTTCCAAAATATACAGGTTTCAGTTTTAACAAATACTACATCGCATCGTAAACCAAGCCTTCTAGCCACGCTATGATATATTGTAACTACAATGATATCTTGACCATATTTAGTTTGTAAAACCTGTGCCAAATATAATACAGAATAAATTAATCAAAGCGAGAGAATATTAAAGGAATGCCGATCATGATTGTTTTACCGACTTCGAGTTCAAGGGCTTTTCTTTTTATTGGCTATATAGGTTGAACAATTTTTTTTCACAATTAAAGTACTGATAATAATGAACGGGGAGCGCTGTGATTTTGTATAGAAAACAATAAATGTTAAGAAATTACAGTTTTTATATCCGTTTGTTGCATCAGCTCATAACAATACTTATTTAATACAAAAGTATTTTGCAGATTATTTAATACAAAAGTATTCTGCAGATTATTTGTGCACAAAATATGGCGTCCTTAATAGAGATAACATAAAAGAATAATACAGAAGTAATAAAAATGAGATTAAAAGCTTGTATCAGCGGATTCGTACTTGAATGAATTATGTATGTATATACCCAGTAAGCAAGAAATATTTAATCAACATTTTATAATGTTGATTTTATATAAATTTTCCAAACGTTATGATATAATGTTGTAGAAATATGTTTAAAATATTATTAATAAATATCTTAAAAAATATTTTAATTGATGTTTTATAAATGTTTTAAAAATATTATTCAATAACATAATGTGCTCTCAAAATATAAATAAAATATTTTAAAGGTTAATTTCAACATTATTGAAACCTCTAAATCAATGTCAAAGTTTGTTCATAATGATGTTGCATACAATGTTAAAAAGTACATATTTGACAGCAATAATGACGTTGTACCAATGATTTTTTGCTTACTGAGTATACTTTGCGTGCGGAATCGATGTCGAGGCATAAAACAGCAAAAATTTGTAGCCGGACAGCGCTTCCCATTCATCATATTATAGGTATTTTTCATTGTAAAGGATTTTTCAATCTGTATATTCAATCACAGAAAAAAAGGAATCCTTGATTCAAGTATATTTTTATTCTTGAACGCTATTTGAATGCTCTTTGTGATCACAAATTTTCATTTGCCTTAATAATAAATAAGTTTGTGTAAAGTATATTTTATCCTTAAGATATATTCTTGTTTTAAAAATCGCATATATGGTAAAAACAAACTTAGTCACATTTGAACTAAGAATTATTATATTTATTTGAAAGTACCGCTTATATCCGATGCACACTTGTCACTTGTCCTTGCAATATTTATAAGTAAATTTCAGCTTCAACCAAGAATATTTTGCACTTTGTTTTAAGGATAAATTATCCTTTATCCAAAACTATTTATTTTTAGCGTTATTATAAGGATAAAACATACTTGAATCAAGGCGTATTTGCATTCTCTCAAGGATACTGTTTTTTTCTGTGATAAGAACTGAATTAAACCTAACTTAAATATGGCCCATAATTAATATGTATTATAATCTATAATAACTTACATAATCTATACACAAACAATTGATAAGTACGCGAAAGGATCTGCATGGTCGAAAGTTCAAGGTGCCAAATATATATTCCTGGAGTGTATCCATAATCTGCGTACTTTCTGTTTCATTCCAATGATTATCTTCGATATTGTTGGTTTTCCAATAAGAAAAAGTTTCATCAGACGTAGAGAATATCGAATGGTTCGGATGCTTCTTTCTAAGAGAATTCAGTACCTCTTGTGCGATTGTATCCAATGATGCACTTACATTCGTGTAACATACATCTTCTCGAACTTGAATATATTTTGCCACGAAAGTACAAATTTCTTCCAAAAGCTGTTCTCTTTCAGGTTTCACTATATATCTGTCCAACTCATTTCGTATCGAAGATAGCTTTTCATAGTGAGACAATTTTATTTCGCAATATCTTTCGATTGAATTGCGATCAATTTTTCTAAAAAAATTATGTATTGAAATATTAAGTTAATCAATAAAATAAAACATTAAATTGTGATAATAGTAGCACTATAATATATATGAAGATCTTACTGTGGAGATGGTGATAAGAAGTATTTAATCTCGTCAATATAGAACAAGTATTTCATCTCATCTGCAGAGGTAAGTCTTCGAAAAAAAGGTTCATTTTCAAACAAACGATTCAAATATTCATCTATATTATCAATGAATCCGATTACATCATCGATTGGGTCAATGTCATAATTTTGATTTGATTTATTGTTGTAATAATAATCGTAAAAAAGAATGTGAGACAAGCAGTTTCGCACCTGTGTCGCACAAGTTAGGCCTTTTGCAAGAAAGTTCATGTTTTGTCCATCCTTTGTTTTCTTAAAAATTTTATATTGTCTCTTTACATCGGGCCATCTGAAAAACATAGTTATAAAAAAATGTTAATTATAAAAGGGATACAATAATATATATTTATTCATATTTATAAATATTTTTAAATTTTGATCGGTTTACCGTCTACTTTAAGTATTTTTATGTGCTATGATTTTAAACCAAAATTATCTTAAAATTACTCTAGATAAATTATATAGTAAAGAAAATACTTTTTTTTATCTATAAGATGCAGATATAAAGGTAATACGTATTTTTATTATCTATATGCTGATAAGATGATTCCAAAGTTTTATCTATATAATTTTATTTATGTAACAGCAAACACTAATGATATTAAACAATGTAATTGTACATATAATTTTTCAAATTAATAAATTTTTTTAAGTATTTAATTCAAAGCATAAGTATATATGTCTCTTCTTTTTATACTTTAATCAAAAAAATTAAAAAAAAAATATTTAATATATTAATTTGTAATTTAATTTATACTTGAGTGAATAACATTAGTTTTATATTTATTTTTGAACTACATATTCCTAAAAGTATATTAAAACTATATTTTCAAATTTTGATTATAATATGTATATTTCGTAATTCAATACGTGTATTCTATATCAATTAATAAACATTAATGTGCGTATGTATGTATATATTATGTTTCTTTTTAAATATTTTGTAGAACAATTTTTTTGAAAGCATAATTACATACAATGTCGACTGTGCTTATATATGTTACTTGGCACGTTTTTCCAATTATAAAGATTTTATTGTGATTTCAATGCTATTTATAAAAAAGAACCGATAGAATAATATCAAATCTGTTTGTTTCTATCACGAATATATATCATATATATAATTTTTTTATTTAAAAATGCAATTAAATATATTGAAGAATTCACATTAAAATAAATAAGCAAAGTTACTTTTAAATTTTATTTTTAACAATTAAATCTAAAAAAAATATTTAATGACTGAATATTTTTCGATCGATACAGGCCAACTAATATTTATTTAATTAATCACACAACGTTTTATAGAATTTCTGTTCTTCTCCAGTGTACTGTCAAGTGAGCAAAAAACCAAAATTATATGGTCGAAACACCGTGGTCGAAAAATGTGTAATTAAATAAACATCATTTGAGTGAATAACATTAGCGAGTATCGGTCGAAAAATATTTGGTCTTTCAATTTTTGGCAGCTGAAAATTAAGAATTCTAATAAGTATATTATTAAATGTTTACATTCCATATATATATACTTATAAACATATTATGTATGTATTTATATATATAACGGTAGAGTTCGCCAAATTTATTATTGAGCAATAAAAAAAATAATTAAGTAAGATAAAATATTTATAATATACGTTCTATGCAGAAGTGATATACATTGTGCGACAGGCGTTAATGAGACAAAATAACGAAAAGATTTACAAACCACAAGAATTACCTTTGAGATAACTTTTTTTCCAAGAACTTGTCATATTTGGCTGCATAACGAAATTGCTTGCACACGCATCGAAAGTTGATGATATCTTCAATAGTGTGTACATTATCGTTGAGAATGTGGCTTATCATCTCCTCTGGTAAGCACGTTATCTTATAATCAGACATTATGAGAAACAAAACACAAAAAGGAATGTAAATTAAAGTGATTGCAATAAACTATTCGCGTAATTCCTTGCTTTTTGCAGTACAAGAAATGCGTCTGCCGATTACGAAGAGCACAGATGTGTGTTTGAAGTCCACGAGAGACGTTTCCACACTACAGACGGTCTGTTCTTTATTATGAAATGTGACCTCAAATTTTAAAGCGTTATTGCTTGTTTTCGCTAAGATATAGGTATAAGGATCTGCCACGGCATGCGCAGAAAATGTAATTTAGAACTAGCAAATTTACCATTTCTTCTATGCGCTTGAAAGATAGAACGTGGTAAATAATTCATTTATTATTTATTTTATTATCAATTCAATTCAATTCAATTGAATTGAATTGAAAATTTCACTAATTTCCATGTATTTATATATATTATGTAATATTTAAGTTTGATTAAAATAATATTATTCAAATTATTATTTTAGTAAATTTTACTAATTTTCATATATTTATATTTTACACTTTACGATTCTAGTGCTTTGCATTGTGTCGACTTTTTTTTTAATTTGGAGTAGTAATAATTTTGCGAAAATCATGCATGAGAGAGAAATATGGATCGCAAATAATATGAGTTTGGAACAAAAATGAAAAAGTATTTTTACTTAACGCGTGACGTTCATATTTGTTAAACGCACAAAACTTAACAAACTTTGGCACAGCCAATTTAGATGCCCATATGTATTACCAAACATTTCAATGTCTAAATAATGTTCTAGCGATATAATTCATATAAATATTTTTATTGTAAATCGAGACTTTTATTTTAGCTGAGAATTTTATCTGTAAATATTTGCAAAATGTAAATCTCTCTTTCTTTTCATTTTGTATCGAAAATATTTTATAAAATTTTATTTAAATTAATAATTTATATTATATACAATATATAAATTGTATATAGTAAAAATAATACATGATAAATCTAATGAATATATTAAATTAATGTAACACTTTAGTTTCAGTGTCTATCAAACTTTTATTAGAACACTCGAACCTTCTGTTTTATTTTTCCAAAATAAATTTATTATTTTTTAATTAATAATTAATTAATTAAAAATAGAAAAAAACACATAATTGAGAAACACATGCTTAGTGAAGGAACAGCAAATATACTTCACATTTAAGCACAGAATACATTTAATGTCATTCAAAATGTAACATTCTATTTTCCGTTTCTTCTAAACTTCTGTTAGAACACTCATCTTGTATTTTATTTTTCAAAAATAAATTTATTAATTTTACAATAATATTTCTTCAGTAATCGAGCTATTTAATCGACTTATAATTCTCTATATCACGTTATGCAATAGTTTCCACCCCGTATATACGCGCGAGTAAAACCACATAAAATTGTCGAATATTCTTCAAATATGTACATTATTTATTAAAAAGAAATAAAGATAGACAGGGAGGGAGAGAGAAAGAAAGATTGAAATATATTTCATAGTATAAATAATGTCGTAACAATACTAATAATTCGTATAAATATTCGTATTTATAAATTAACATTAAGGCACGCGCTCCGTACGTGCTGCGTGCTATGACCTTGGCCGCGCTGATAGCTGACAGCGCGCGACTGCGCAGTTCGAGTCGAGCTACCGCCGCGGTCGGATCTCGCGCGCGTCGCGCGTTTTCTCGCATCTGTCGTGTATTTTGTCGCGAGTCGAGTGACAGACGCGTGCGGAAGTACGGGACACGCGTGACGATTGATATGTCGATCGAATTGCGATCGGAACGATGTGAAAATACGTCGCGGGTTTCGTTAATAAAGTTGAAAGTAAACTTTTTCAAACGCGACGTGTGCGCCGCGTACCGTAGTCAGTGTTCTCAACAGTGCAACCGGAAAGTGCGCGAGTTGCTGTCAGTGGTGCCACGTGTCAAACGTGAAAATCGCGCAGTCGCGAAAAGGAGCGAGAAAGTCGTTCGTCGTTGAGTGAAGTTTTTTTCAAGCTACGCAAACGCGTAATGCATCGCGAGTGTATATGTGTATTGTGCGTCGGAATAAATGATTGTCTACAAGGATACATAGACAATCGTCGCGGCGGAGCTCGGAATAATTTCAGAAATTGGACGCTTCCTCGCAGGTAGGAATAAGTGAAGTTTGCCGCGAATTTCGGCGACTCAAGCGACACCTTATTATTGCTAAAACGCAGTCGCGATAAAGACGTGCCGAATGAAAACGAGAAAGAATATCACATATATTTGTTTTCGCGAAGGACTGAGAAGCGGCGCGTACGTATTAATAAAACTAATTAAAACTATTGAAAATAAATATTGCCTGCGAGCGAGTATAAAATCGGAAATACATATCAGAAAAGTTGTTATTAATTTTGTTCGCAGACTCGTTTCCAAATACTCTACAATCGCTGCAAAACATGTTGACAATCTCACCGTGGATTTGCACGAACCCGAGAATCGCGTGTTTAGTGTATTTTCGTAAATTCTTCGCCAAGAATGAAGGTTTTTTTCCCCGAGTCGTAAAATTTTAAAATGGTACGTGTGTATCGCGTCGCGAGTGTGCTTGAGTTTGTGCGAATAGAGTGTGAAGAGAGAATCGGCGATAAGCAGGTGGTCTTCGTGGCCGAGCTCGGGCTGCTTCTGAGAATTGAACGAGTCGAGGGTAAGCTTGAATTTCTTGGAGTCACAATTGTTATGTCTTCGTTGCTGTTAGTCTTCGACTTTTCACGTTTTCCGATCAAGATAAATTTTCTGCGGCACTTCTCGTAATATATTTTCTAAACCAAATAAATTTTACGATTATATGTATAATTATACAATTATTTATATATAATTATATATAACAAATTTTTACCTGGTCTCCGTACTGACATATAATCTCGAAAAGCTTGATAAAATCTTTAGTATTTTTTTTTATTACGTTTCGCGCAACATCTGTATCGGAAAACTTGTCAGAAATTGAACGAAATATGTACAGATCTCTCCCCATACAGCACCGATAGATTGCAAAAACATTACAACAATCTTTCACCGCAATATTGCAATATTGCAAATTCACTGCAAAATGTTGCTACATCATTGCTGTTGAATTGCAGCAATGTTAAAATGTCCGCTTTTTGGAAGATTGCAACAAAATATTGCAATGTTATGAATTTGCAATAATGCATTGTTATTGCAACTATAAACTAATGTTGCATATACAGGTATATAAATGTAAATAAATTATTAATGAAAATATGTTGTAGTTAATTTATATATATTACAATATATAAATTATAGAATTTGGATTACATGCAATATTTCCGAAATATTAATGTCATGTTGCTACAAGTGTGCTGGAATTTTGTGCACCTATATCTCTGCAATGTCTGTATAATGTTGCATTGCAACTTGCAACATTGCAACGTTGCTGCAATATAATTGCAATAATCTGTGCTGTATGGGTCGGGTGGGCTATAAACTTTGAATACTGTATTCTAAATATATTCCGAGGGTATGATAAATAATCTACGCTCTTCAAACGTCTATAATACTGTTCCGCTTCTTCTCGACGTCCACGGAATCTAAATCGTTGCCGAGGCTGCCGACTCGACCTCTCAATCCTCCACCGCCGACTTGACCGGTCGCTTTGAGCTTCTCTTGCATCTGCGCCAGAATGTCTCGCATTCTTCGTATCTGCGAATCGCGAATCGTCAGTTGATACAGTGCGATTGATATTTAGGAAAATCATTTTTGTCAAAATTAAATTGGAACAGGGTTGGGTAATTTCCAAATGGAAAGGATCGCAACGTTCAAATTAAATAAAAATTTTTAAAATAAGTTGCACTGTGAAAAAAATTTATTAACTTGACTAAACCTTTCAACTAAATATTATTTTGTTAATTGAACATATATAAAAATATTTAAATTAAATATAAGATATTAAATCTATAACAAAACATATATTAGTATTTAAGTCAAATATGTATTTCGTGTTAGACTTAATATATTATATTTAATTTAAACATTTGTATATGTTCAATTAACAACGTAATATATATTTAGTTAAAAGGTTTATAGTCAAGTTAACACATTTTTTTTAGTGTGGCTTTTATTAATCTTGCGTATACTTGAAAATGTTTTTTTTTATTATATATTATTATTAAATTATATCAGGGTCTGGTAAGTTCATGATTTTTTAAAACTAAGTTAATTTAAAGTTAGTTGCTTATAAAATTAATTTAATTAAGTTGTCTGAAGAAAAAATTAACTCATTGTCAGTTAGAGTGAAGTTAAAATTAAATTAACTGAAATTAAATCAAAAGTTAGTTTTTCAAAACATTATTTATATTAAATTAGAATTTTGTTTGTTAATATTTTTAAAATTTATAATAACAAATAAAGAAATTTTCATTTTGATATAGAAATATATTTATCTTATAATTATAATTGTGTGTGTGTGTGTGTGTGTGTGTGTGTGTGTGTGTGTGTGTGTGTGTGTGTGTGTGCGTGCGTGCGTGCGTGCGTGCGTGCGTGCGTGCGTGCGTGCGTGCGTGCGTGCGTGCGCGTGCGCGTGCGCGTGTGTGATGACAAATGAACAAAAATTAATGATGACTTTAATTTAAAAATACATTTATAACTTACAAAAACCAATAATGATATTCAGAGATTAAAAAATTAACTTGGGAAAAAAGTTAATAAGTTTAGGTCAAAAATAATTAGTTCAAGTTAAAAATTGATACATTTTACATTTATTAAGCTATGTTTAAAGTTATTTAGCACGCACGCACGCACGCACGCACGCACGCACGCACGCACGCACGCACACACACACACACACACACACACACACACACACACACACACACACACACACACAATTATAATTACAAGAAAAATATATTTCTATATCAAAATCAAAATTTCTTTATTTGTTATTATAAATTTTAAAAATATTAACAAACAAAATTCTAATTTAATATAAATAATGTTTTGAAAAACTAACTTTTGATTTAATTTCAGTTAATTTAATTTTAACTTCACTCTAACTGACAATGAGTTAATTTTTTCTTCAGACAACTTAATTAAATTAATTTTATAAGCAACTAACTTTAAATTAACTATTTAACTTTTTTTTAAACTTTTAACTTATTATTACTCAACCATGAATTGGAAATATATTTTCTTTAATTGTTCACTGAAAAAATTGGTTAACTTGACTAAATCTTTCAACAAAATATTATTTTGTTAATTGACCACATAGACATATTTAAAATAAATATAACATTGATATAAATTTAACAAAACGTAAATTTTATTTAAATAGTAATATATGTTTAATTAACAAAATAGTAATTTAGTTGAAAGGTTTAGTCAAATTAATAAATTTCTTTCTAGTGTATAAATGACAAATTTTGAAAATTATTTTCTAATTATACAGGATATTAAAAACTTATATCGACACATGGAGAAAGAAGACTTCAAAATTAACATTTTTTATTAATACTAATTTTCTCTATAATGTTTAATTTTAATAGGTACTACATATGAAATACGAGTTTGTGACTTTTTAGTTTATCATCTGTAATAAAGTTATTGGAGGAATTTTTGACCATTTACTGTGTGTGTGTGTGTAAAAAGAGAGAATTATTTTTATGCATTTGTTGAACATATATTAATATTTAAATCAAATACACGTTTTTTATATTTAATGTTACATTTCATTTGAATATGTTTAATTAACAAAATTTTTAGTTGAACGGTTTAGTCAAGTTAACAATTTTTTATTATAAATATAAAACTCAGTATAAATAAACATATCGTAGAGAAAAATAGTATTAACCAAAAATTTTGAAGTCTTTTTTTCGATTTATCGGTCTAATTTTTTAATATCCTGTGTAATTAATTATATAAATAATTATATATTTTAATTAAATAAACTAATAATATCGTTCCTACCTCTTCGTCCTTCTGTAAAAAAAGCCTGTCAGTATCGGATATACTGTTCTCGAAATGCGGTCCGGAATCTCTCTTCAATTTACTATTAAGAGAAAAAACAACAAGCGTATTTATCCTCGATTCTCCGAAAAGAAGACTGTAAAGATTAGCAAATGCAATTAAAGCATAAGTGACAGGAAGAAAATATATCATGCACTCTTTAACTATAGAAAATATCTATTTTACATTATTCAATTTTTCTTGAAAGGATTAATGCAAAACTAATTTTCGATTTAATTACCATACGTCAGAATAATCGTACAGACTATGCGAACTCAACGCGGATGTTTGTGAATAAATCTCAATTCTAGATTTTAGTTCCTATGTTTTCGTCTGATTCCCTTAAGAAAATGTAGAAAAGCAAAATATATCGATCCAGAAGTTGCTGAATCGAGAACTTAGGAATTAAAATAGAGATTCTAAAATTGAGAACCAAGTTGAAATTTATTCCTAAATAATCTTATTGTTAGCACTATGCAAATTCCGTGCTTCGTGCACAATTATATGACATAGGGGAAAAATTAATTTTTATTATTTAAAACACAAACCTTCGCCTTCGGCTCGCATACCCTTGTTTATTTCGAGACTAACTTTCTTATTCATTAAGTATATTTGTTCATTTATTTTTCAAAAGTTTATATTAATCACTAAAAAAAAACTAAATAATAATATTTATATTTATCGGTTTTTCACTTATTCTTTTGGTAGCTCTTGGAGAGGTGCAGAGATATTATGAAATTGAAATAAATATCATTAATTTAAAAGAATTATTTATCTTATTAAATTTGTCGCAAATCTTGCGTTTCAGAATGACCTTAAATGTGTTTTATAACCGAGTGTGGAGTATATTTGCTGTTCTAAGCAGGTGTGTTTCAATTGTTTTTTTATATTTTCAGATATATAAAATATTTTGGTATAAGTCTTTGTACAATTATCTGATTTTAATATATTTTTTGATATAGAATAAGAAGGCCGCACACTTGAATCATTATGTATAAATTTTTATATGCTTTATTTTTATATGATATATCACAGATGTATCGATAGATAATAGGATGAAATTTTTATCACAGATATCGCATGCTTCACATTGTTTGTTAATACCTTCTAAAAAAATGCCACCTCCATCGAAAAGATGCTCTGCATAAATGATACGATGAAAACATTCTTCGTTAATAGTTATGTTAAACTTTGTTATGATTTTTATTCCATTAAATTTATGTTCTTCCTTTGATTGTCTAACGGAATTAGTTAATATATTTTACATCATGATAAATGCGCCGTATAATAAAATCAAAGAATGAATTTATAAATTTATAAAATACAGCACAGACATTTAAATTAATGTTCAGATTATTAATTTTTATTCAATTAAATTTGTTTAAACTTATTTTAATTTATAAATACGAATATTTATACGAATTATTAGTATCGTTACGACATTGTTTATAATATGAAATATATTTCAATCTGTTTTCCTCTCTTTCTTTCTGTTTATTTTTTGTTCTTTTTAATAAATAATGTGTCAATTTTAAGAATTTCGACAATTTTATGTAATTCACTCGCGCGTATATACGGGGTGTAAATTATTATATACCGTGATGTAGAAGATTATATATTGTTTAAATCGCTCGATCACTGAAGAAACATATTTGTAAAATTAATAAATTTATTTTTGAAAAATAAAATATAAGATGAGTGTTCTAACAGAAGTTTCAAAGAAACGGAAATTAAAGTGTCACATTTTAATGACATTAAATGTGTTCTGTACCCAAATACGGAGTACATTTGCTGTTTCATCACTAAGCATGTGTTTCTCAATTATGTGTTTTTTATATTTTCAGATATATAAAGAATTTTTTTTTGTATAAGTCTTTGTACAATTACCACATTATAATATATTTTAATTTATATTTAACGTTGTTCGTTATATTTCTTAAAATAATGTCTTATCCATTGAAGAGATCCTCTACATAAAAGAAAGATATAACTTGTTGGAATTAGTCAAATTTTAAAGTCTTGCTTGAATCTTGCACAAATTTTCAAAATCTACAATTATCATACAATATATTATACAAAATTTAATATTATTAATACGTTTTTATTGTCTCCTTCAACACAAGAGTATTATATATATTTCAAACGATAAAAATCATTAATTATTAATATATCTGTTTTTACTTATTCAAATGCAACACTATTAATTATAAATGTTTCAAATTAATAGATATTAATAAATGGTAAATTTTAATTATGTCATATTTTGCATATACTTAAAGTATTAAAAAAAAGTTCATAAATCAATTAATTTTTCTAAATTTATAAATTTATAAATTCTACTGCACTAATTCAAATTCTTGCAATCACAATTTTTCTTATTTTATTGTTTATATTAATAAATACAACAAATATAGCAGAGAACAATAAATATATTTTATTCGTCGTTGATTCTCAATTGACATTGCATACAAAAATGGGACGTAGTATTTCTCTACAGAAATCGAACATATACGTATATATACATGTATATGTCAATATGACATCTGTCTATTATGTTGGTCCATGCAACTACGGCATATTTTGTTTTTATTTATTTGTTCTACTATTTAAAACGAAATATAAGACACAAACTGTAAAATTTGTACTTTAATTGATTTTTTTGTGAATAAATGTTTCAATAAACACTAAATCACGTTAATTTATAAAAAATTGTAAATTATACATATTGTTATGTAAAAGAATTGTTATCTAAAAGAATCTCACAATATTCAATATTTTTACAATTGTATATATTATATACTAATATGCGATTGTTAGTGCACGGATGTACTTTACTCATATTGTACTCATATTTCTTAAAACATGATGACAAAAATAGACACAGATGCAGGCTCATATGCTACTCAAAACACGGACATATGATATCTTGAAACTGTTTGTAAAAAATGTCATTATGAGTATACATAAATATGCTCAAATTAATATAATTACTCACATTTTGCATCATATGTATATAACTTGCACTCATAATACTTATATAATGCTCTATTTAATTATCTCCATATAAAAGCAAAGCTCTTATTATATATCTTTGTTCTTTTATAAATGCGGCAACAATATTTGTTGTATACACCAACATCTAAAAAAATTAATTAAACATGAATATAAAGACGACATGTAAACAAAAATGTAATTATAAATTAGAAAATGAGAAATTGCACATTTCTCTTCTTTCTATACATATTTAGTGTAATTTAAATAAGTAATTTTCAACCTTTCTAGTTGTTAAGACTCGTCCCCAAATTAATGATCGATTATTAATAAGACAATTCGGGTAATCCTTGTATTTTATGTAAAAATTTCGTGCATTTTTTAAATTATTTGTGACGCTGTAAACAATTAAAATATTACTTTAATCATTATGAACATTTTTATTATAAAAAATTATATATGCATGCGTATAATAAAAAAAGAAAGATTATTGAGAAATAATAATAATGTCGATTCTAATATATATCTATACTTACAATTCTGGTTTCCAAAATATATAGAATTTATTTTCAATATCTAGTACATCGCAACGTAGACCAAGTCTTCTAGCCACGCTATGAAATATTGTATATACAATGATATCTTGGCCATGTTTACTTTGTAAAACCTGTGCCAGGTATAATACAGGATAAATTAGTTAAAGCGACAGAATATTACGAACAACATATAGCATATACATATATGGCTCATAATTATATATGTATTATAATCTATAATATCTTACATAATCTATACACAAACAATTGATATGTACGCGAAAGGACTTGCAGGGTCGAAAGTTCAAGGTGCCAAATATATATTCCTGGAGTGTATCCATAATCTGCGTACTTTCTGTTTCATTCCAATGATTATCTTTGATATTGTTGGTTTTCCAATAAGGAAAAGTTTCATCAGACGTGGAGAATATTGAATGGTTCGGATGCTTCTTTCTAAGAGAATTCAGTACTTCTTGTGCGATTGTATCCAATGATGCACTTACATTCGTGTAACATACATCTTTTCGAGGTTGAATACGTTGTACTATGAAAGTACAAATTTCTTCCAAAAGCTGTTTTTTTTTCAGGTTTCACACTATATCTGTCTTACTCATTTCGTATCCAAGATAGCTTTTCATAGTGAGACATTTCTATATTGCAATATCTTTCAATTGATTTGCGATGAATTCCTCTAAAAAATTTGTATATATTGAATTATTAACTAATGAATAAATACATTAAATTGTAATAATAGTAGCATTATAATATATATGAAGATCCTACTGTGGAAATTGTGTTAACAAGAATTTAATCTCCTTAATATAAAACATATTTTTTAGCACATCTATATGCTCATGTGTCCTTTTAGGAACAAGAAATTGATTTTTATATTCATCGATATTACCGCTAAATTTCATGACATTTTCGAATGTTAATACATTAGCAAATAAGTCAAAATAATTTTGATTTGCTTTATTTTTGTAATAATAATCGTAAAAAAGAATTAGAGACAGATCATTTCGCAATTGAATCACAGAATTCATGCCTTCTGTAATAAAGTTTATGTTTTTTCCATCTTTTGTTTCCTTAAGACTTTCATATTTTTTCTTTGCATAGGGCCATCTAAAATACGACCATAAAATATTGTAATAAATATTTGATAATGATACTAATTGTAAGTGTTGTGTCAAGATTAATTTAAAATTAGCTAGATAAAGATGAGACAAAAGTATGTAATTCATCTTAAATAGGATAAAGATGATTTTGTTTTAAGTATATCTAGACAAAATATATAATTATATGGCGATATATCTAGATAATTGTTAATATTTAAGATTGCTTACGTAAACACAGTTATACAAAACATAAATTATAAGAGGAATACAATAATATATGTATTTATATTTTTATTTATAAATTTTTATCGCTTTACTGTCTAGTTTAAGTATTTTTAAGTGCAATGACTCTACACCAAAATGATCTAAAAATTATTCTAGATAAATTATATAGTAAAGATAATAATTTTTTTATCTAAAATGCAGATATAAAGATAATTTATATTTTTACTATCTATATGCAGATAAGATGACGCCATAGTTTTTCCATTTAATTTTATTCAGATAACACATAGCAAATTTTGATGATAGTAAACAATGTGATTGCACAAGTAATTTTCAAATTAATAAATTTTTTGAAGTATACAATTCAAAGCATGAGTACATGTATGTCACTTCTTTATATACTTTAATCATAAAAATAAAATATATAATATTCAATTTAAATTTTTAGTTATCTATGTAAATATTTATTTTTGAACTACATATTCCTAAAAGTATATTAAAATTATATTTTCAAATTTTGACTTTAATATGTATATTGCGTAATTCTATATGTGTATTCTACATGCTATTAATAAACATTAATGTTTGTGTGTGTGTATATTTAAAAATTTTTTAAAATAATTTTTAGAACAATTTTTCCGAAAACATATTTACATTCAATGTCGACTGTGTTTATAAATGTTACTTGGCATGCTTTTACTTTTATGAAGATTTTATTATGATTTCAGTTATTTATTTGAAAAACCGATAAAAAAATATCAATCCTGTTTGTTTCAATCACGAATATAAACTTTGTGTGATTAATTAAATAAACATCATTCGGCCAGTATCAGTCGAAAAATATTTAGTCTTTTAATTTTTGACAGCCGAAAATTAAGAATTTTTATCAGTATATTATATTTAACGTTTACATTCCATATATATATATATATATATTCAATTCAATTCTTTATTCTTACCCTGAGGGATTGAAGGCGCTTTTGAAGGAGCGTTCCCCAACCTTACACGTTTTATAGAATATCTGTCGTTCTCAAGTGTACTGTCAAGTGTGCGATGGACCAAAATTATGGTCGAAACTCCGTGGTCGAAACAATGTGTGATTAATTAGACAAACATCAATTGGCAAGTATCGGTCGAAAAATATTTGGTCTTTTAATTTTGACAGTTGAAAATTATGAATTCTTATCAGTATATTTAACGTTTACATTCTATATATATATATATATATATATATATATGTATGTATATATGTATATGTTATTATATATGTATAACGGTAGAGTTTGCCAAAATTATTGAGCAATAGAAAAAAATGAAAGCGAATAATTTAATATGCAACATGTCTAATTTTTCGAATATTTTTTATTTATTATTTAATAATAATGTACGTTCTTCGCAGAAGTGATATACATTGTGCGACAGGCGTTAATGAGACAAAATAAAAAGATTTACACATCACAAGAATTACCTCTGAAATAACTTTTTTTCCAAGAACTTGTCATATTTGGCTGCATAACGAAATTGCTTGCACACACATCGAAAGTTAATGATATCTTCAATAGTGAGTACGTTATCGTTGAGAATGTAGCTTATCATCTCTGGTAAGCACGTTATCTTACAATCAGACATTATGAAAAACGAAACACAAGAAAGGAATATAAATTAAAGTGATTGCAATATACTATTCGCGTAATTAATTTCTTGCTTTTCACAGTACACGAAATGAGTCTGCCGATTACAAAGAGCACAGATGTGTGTTTGATGTACACGAGAGACGTTTCCACACTACAGACGGTCTGTTCTTTATTATGAAATGTGACCCCAAATTTTAAAGCCTTATTGCTTGTTTTCACTAAGATACAGGTATAAGAATTTGTCACGGCATGCGCAGAAAATGTAATTAAGAACTAGCAAAAATTTCCACTTTTTCCTGTGCACTTGAAAGATAGAACGTGGTTAATAAGTTATTTATTAATTATTCTTTATTATTATTATTTATTTATGTATTGTTCGCTATTTAAGCTTAATTAAAATAATATATTTTTTCAAATTTATCAGTTATTTAAAATCTTACTAATTTCCATGTATTTGTAATATTTATTATTTAAGCTTAATTAAAATAATTTTATTTCAAGTAATCATTTATTTTATTAAATTTTACCAACTTTTATGTATGTATATTTTACAATTTACAACTCCAGTGCTGTGCATTATGAAATGTTCTCGATAAGAGAGAAAGGGAAAGAGAGAGATTTACATTTTGCATTTTTCAAATCTTTACAGATAAAATTCTCAACTAAAATAAAATTTCCGATTTACAATACGAATATTTAATAAATGATGCATGTACAAATAGTTTATATAAGAATATTTTACAATTATATGTAGTTTTATTCGGGCGTATATATGGGGTGTATATATTTTAGTAATCTAAACTTTATAAGAATTTAAAATTTTATGGATTAAATACAAACTCAAAATGAACAGACTATGCGAACTCAACGCAGATGTTTCTGAATAAATCTCAATTTAAGATTTTATTTCCCTTTGATTATGTTTCCTTTTGATCTCCCTACAAAGATGTAGAAAAGCAAAGTATATCGGTCCAAAAGTCGGCTGAATCGGAAACTGAAGAATTAAAATTGAGATTCTAAAATTGAGATCAATTTGCAAAATCTGAAATTATGCTAATATCATACAAAATCTAATATCATTTATAAGCTTTTATCGTCTCCTTCAATACAAAAGAATTATGTATATTTGAAAATATAAAAATCATTGTCTTTTATTAACATACTTATTTATACTTATACAAATGCAACACACTATCGATTATATATGTTTCAAAATAATAGATATTAATAGATGGCAAATTTATTACGTCATATTTTGCATATATTGAAAGTGTTAAAAAAAGTTATTAAACTAATTAATTTTTTTATTTTAAGATTTATTAATTCTTCTGCACTAATTCAAATTAATGTAGTCACAAAATTTTCTTACTTTATTATTTATATTAATGAATACAATAAATATCGCAGAAAGATAATAGCTATATTTTATTCATCGTTGATTCTCAATTGTCGAACATGTATGTATATATGTATATGTCAATAACATCCTATTATCTATTATGTTGGTCCAAATCTGTAGATTGATCTGTAGGTGGATTATATATTATGATAATTTCCACAGCATATTTCACGTTTTCATTTATGTGTTCTACTATTTAAAATAAGACAGAAACTGTAAATTTTTTACTTTGATTTTTTGTGAATAAATGTCTCAATAAACACTTAAAACACGTTAAATTATAGAAATTTGTAAATTATACATAATTGTTATCTGAAAATATCTCACAATGCCCTTTATTTTTACAATGGTATATGTTATATACTAACTAGCGATTATGTTAGTGCGCGTATGTTTTTTACACATTACAATTCACTAATCCCAAATAGATTATTATGTGTCCATATAAACGTTTTAACACAATCTTTTATCATGACCAACATCTGAAAAAGTTAATAAAACATAAAAAAAGATTAAATGTAAACAAGAATCTAATTATAATGTAAGAAATGAGAAATGTACGTTTCTTTTCTTTCTACACACATATAATGTAATTTATTAATTGCTTGTCAATTTACAAGCATATTAATAACTTAAAATTAATAGAAGTAATAAATAAGTTTCAACCTTTTCAGTTCTTATTTTGATGACGTCATGATTTGTTTCACAAGACTTGTAACCTGGTAGATAATTATGAAGACAATTCGGGAAATTTTCGTCTTCTATGTAAAAACATCGTTCATTTTCTAAATTATTCGTGACGTTGTAAACAATTAAAATATTATCTTAATCATATGAAAATTTTTATAATAAAAAATTATATATGTATGCGTATAATAAAAAAAGAAAGATTATCGAAAAATAATGATAATGTCGAATCTAATATATAACTATACTTACAATTTTGATTTCCAAAATATACAGATTACAGTGTAAACATTTATTAGATCGCAACGTAGACCAAGTCTTCTAGCCACGCTATTAAATATGGTATATACAATGATATTTTCACCAACTTTACTTTGTAATACCTGTGCCAGGTATAATACAGAACAAATTGATCAAAGCGAGAGAATATTAAGAACAATATATAATATATACATATATGGCCTATAATTATATATATTATAATCTCTAATAACTTACATAATCTATACAAATCCATTTGATATCTTTGGGTGAAAATGAGGAGATACATGCTCGAAAATTCAAGATGCTAAATATATATTCCTGGAGTGTATCCATAATCTGCGTACTTTCTGTTTCATCCCAATGATTGTCTGCGATATTGTTGCTTTTCCAATAGGAAAAAGTTTCTTCAGACGTAGAGAATATCGAATGGTTCGGATGCTTTACTCTGAGACAAGTCAGTACCTTTTGTGCGATTGTATCCAATGATGCACTTACATTCGTGTAACATACATCTTTTCGAAATTGAATACGTTGTGTTATGAAAGTACATGTTTCTTCCAAAAACTGTTCTCTTTCAGGTTTCTTTATATATCTGTCCAACTCATTTCGTATCGAAGATAGCTTCTCATAGTGAGACATTTCTATATTGCAAAATTCTTGGATTGAATTGCAGTCAATTTTCCTAAAAAATATATACATATTAAATTATTAACTAATGAATAAATACAATAAATTGTAATAATAGTAGCATTATAATATATATGAAGATCCTACTGTGGAAATTGTGTTAACAAGCATTTGATCTCTTTAATATAAAACATATATTTTAGCACATTTATAGGTTTATTTATACGTTTAAAAACAAGTAGATTTTCATTCAAACGGTTTACATATTTATCGATATTACCACTGAATTTTTTTACATCATCGAATTCCAATACTACATTATTAATTGAGTCATCGAAATAATTTTGATTTGATTTTTTATTGTAATAATAATCATGAAAAAGAATTAGAGACAAATAATTTCGCAATTGTGTCGCAGAATTTATGCCCATTGTAACAAAGTTTATGTTTTCTTCATTTTCTTCTTCTTTAAGACTTTCATATCTTTTCTTCGTAAAGGGCCATCTGAAATACGACCATAAAATATTATAATAAATTTTTGATAATGA
>NW_028191072.1:13107-35553 GCF_048542155.1 Nylanderia fulva | reverse complement strand
CGCCGTCCTGACCCCTGAGGGAGGGTCAGGAGGCTTCGTGGTGGATTCCCGCCCGTAGTATCCCGAGGGACTATCGGGCGGGGGACCGACCTAAAACCTGACTGAAGCCCCTGGTCGTATGGGTATTGTCCACCGCGGAACCGCGTTAGCATTACTTCACGGTGGACCACCCGACCGGCGTCCTTAAGGTAGGACACATCCCCCGAGAGGATACTACAGGTATCCCCCCGGAGAGGACATTCCCTTGCCCCGAAAGGGCATCGGAGGGAGCCGGGCTACTAGCTCCCCCCGGACTTCCCTGGGTCGACGTGCTATGGGATCGGGGCCCCCACCCCTCTCCCTGCCGAACCCGGTAAGTGAGACGGCCGCAGCCGCCCACCCCACACTTAGACGTCACGGGACGTCACCAACTAAGTGGACAAACATATACACGTCCACAACATAAACCGAGTAAGGGCCACAGGCCCAGCCCTTTAGGGGGGCCGACATAGAAGGCCCAATGGCCGACCACAGGTAAAGGTGGTGCATGATGTTCGCACCACCTATGGACAAAAGACAAAAGAACTAGTACACATAAACTTGGCGCGGGTGAAGAGGCCGTAGAGTCACCTCACAGCAACCTCCCCGGCATTCAACACCCAGCGCCGCTACCTACTGAACATAAACTTGGCGGAGCAGGGAGACCACGGAGTCACCTTTCAGCAACCTCCCGGAACCCCCTGCATCCACCGTTACCCACTACAACAAAAGGACAAAAACTACACTAGACGTTGGGAGCAGAACTGCAGCCCGGCACAGGGGAGCCACCTCTCCGTGACCCCCTCCGCCCCCGACTGCAGTCCACCTCCACCCACTCGGGACTGTCGGGAGCCCCCCCAACAGAGGGGGGCCCCGAAGCCTGCACACACGCAACAGAAACACCCGCTGAAGCAGCCGCGACCTCCACAGGCCGTCCCCCATCCAGACAGCGCGGAGCCTGGCGCCCATCCTTCGCCCCGGTTCTTGGTTGCCCAAGTGGAGGGGGGAGCGAACCACACCCCCGCCCACCCAGAATGTGGTCAGCCGATCTCCCGCTGTCCGCACAAGTCGGACAACGGGGATCGGCGACGCACCCCGCCGCCCGATGCCCCTCAGCACCACACCGATAACAGAGGCTCGAACGGTCAGCCCCAGACTTACATCTAGCCCGTGTATGACCAAACTCGAGACATCTAAAACATCTCAGAGGGCGGGTAGGAAGCAATTCTACCTCAAGAGTGTTCCATCCCACCCTCAGCCCCCCAGACGACAAGGCCTTACGGCCAACCGCCACCGGGCACCGCACCCATAAAGTGCTCCGGGGTGACCGCGGCAGAGACCGAACTTCCCCAAGCCGGATGTCCTCAGCGCCACATCCCCCAAGAGACATCAAGACCTCCAGGATTTCGCCACATGTGGTGATCCCCTCCCCCATAGTCCCGCGAAGCCTAAGCTCCACGGTTTTCCGGGGGCGTGAGACCACCACATCCTTTCCAGAGAAGGTCTCCCGCAGCTTGCCAGCGAGCAGCTTCGCCCTGTCCTCCGCATTCTTCCCAGGGACCTGCAAGAGCAGACCCCCGGTGACGCCAAACCTCATTAACAAAGGGCCTATGCCCAACTTCTCGGGGTCGACGGATGTCTTCGCCTCCTTCAAGATGTCCGCATAGGACCTTCCCCTCGTCGAAAGCAGCTGCACCGCCGCCGTATTCGGTTGGCGTACAGCCCGCGCAACACATCTTCGTCGCGCACTCGGTCCGGCGCGGTCCCCAGTATCGCTTACCGATACCGAAGCCCTCCCAGGGCCTGAGACCACAGCGCCCCCATCGGCCGCAATAGCCGCCGACGAAGCAAGCAATCCCACCCTAGGAGGGCAAACCACCCTTCTACCGCCACGACCCCGTTTCCCCTGCACGCTCACAGAGAGAACGGGGGAGACCTCCTTGACCGACGAAGCAAGGGCAGGCAAAACTACCCCACTCCCCCGGGAATCCAATGAGGACCTGAGAGACTCAACAGTCCTCCTCAGGCCCTCGATCGCCCCCGAAATGCGCCTCTCAATGAGGAGATCCACCCGCGCTAACAGCTGCTGGTATGGATCTCCCCCCATAACCGCATCAGATGAGGACTCAAACAGAGTCCTCCGTACCCTGGAGGTGGTCTCTTTACCGGAATTTTCCAACTCAGAAACCACCTCCTTACCCCGCCTCTGGCGCGATCTCTTCTCCTGAGGGGGGGCCCCTTTCTCCCCAGAGGAGGGAGGAAGGGGAGCCACCACTCTTTTCATCTCCTCAAGCTCCTCGCGGAATTTTCTGTTGCTCTCCTCCAGCAATTTAACGCGCTCCTCGAGCAGCCGATTCTCCTTCGCGTAATCCCTACAAGTGTCCGACAGGATTCGTTCCCCATCCAGGACCCCTCCCGGGCTATAGAAAATTCCAGGCTCCGACACATCGAGCGCGCCATCTGACCTCCCAGGGGAGGCAGAGGCAGCGCCCAATGCGCCGTCACCCACACCACTTACCTCGAGACTCCGATCCAGCGGCGAGTCACCTCGAGTTTCCTCCATCTCGTGCTGTTCCTTCTCTTCTACCGTTTTTAGGGTACATCCGTCCAGCCCCGAGCGACCGCACAGCTTTGTGTCGCCATGCGAGCGCCTCCTTAGTTAGCTCCTAATGTGTCCCTTCAGGCGTCTGTAAATTCCCAGATGCCGATAGACACAAACGTTCTCGTCTAGGAGGACATGTTGGATCTCAACCACGAGATTACTCGGGTCATTGCCCTCACCCATGTCCTCCCAAGCAACACACAATCGAATGAGGTGGTCCTCCACCTCATCCTCATCCAACGGCTTTTTCTTCTTCTTCGGCGCTGTTGTGTTCTGATCCACGGACCCAGCCGGCAAATCCGTGGACGACCTGTCGTATGATGACGACGAGGGGGGAGCCAGGCCTACACCCCCCTCACGCTGGTTCCTAGTTACCGACCCTAGGACAGTCTCTTCTTTTCCTGAGCCGCTCATAGTATCTGAAAAAGAAATTGGTTTTTTCTGTCGGGGGTTTTCCTTCCCCTTAGGAGGTTGCTTTACTCAGCTAACGGGGCCTCCCCCCGGGTGTTATCTTCGGTGTTTTCCTTTACCTAGTGCAGTGGACAAGTCCTTTTTAGGGCCTGCACGCCCATCACACCCCATTCATCCATCACCAGACACTCCAGCTCGGGTACCTCGGGATTGCGACACCCGTACACTACAGGGATGAGTCTGTAGTGCCCCTGAGGGAGCGCGTCACTAATTAGATGACTAGGCATTTGGCTTTTTTTTTTTTTTTTTTTTTGATGCGTTGCCCGCCAACAGAAAGAGAGGGGTATGGCCAAAGCCTCAAAGGAGGACGAAGACAAACAGTAAGGGGGTCTTACAGGCGTCCATCAAACGAGAGGACCCCAGGACAACAGGACGGACACGGACAAACAATGGGGGGGCGGGTTCCTCGGGGAACATAAAATATTAATCGCCGGTCCCTCACCCGATTCCCTCTCGATCCCGCTGCACGGACCCGGTGGGAACCAGAGCTGTCATTTGGTTCCACCGGTTCCAGTTTGTATGGCTGCCCCGTAACACCCTGGTTGTGATTTCCCGCAATAACCCCTTCGTTAACTCCATGCCCAACAGCCAGTCAGCGGACTTGACACACCAAATCCCCCTCTATGAGATGGTGCAGGAGGAGAACTCGATGTCCGGCTGTTGTACGCCGGTCTCCCTCGAGATCGCCTCCCTGAGCGAAACATTGTCCGCGTAATAGCGAACCTTCCGCTTGTGGGCGTCCGATAAGGGAGTCGCTCCGCTGACGACCTGTGCGTCCACCACAACGGCCTTGGGGACCACGCAGGCAAAGCAAGTCAGGCTTGCGTTTGCCCTCGGTCGTGACGTACGACGGTTCTTCTCGTACGGTCCAGCCCACGTTCCTCAGTTTTGACGCTAGGACTCTGCACACTGCGTTGTGCCTGAGGACGCGGCCACCATGGGTGCGGAAACACCCCTGGATGACGTGCGCGGCTGTCTCTGTTGAATTACAGCCTGCACGACATCCGGTGGCGTACTGCTCCCGCCTCACCCCCCTAGACGTACGTATACGCGTCAGGAGGGTATTGGCGAGAACATGCACGTACTGGACATAATCACGACCGGGAATGGCGTGGCTACCGTGATCCACCCACCAGGAGGACAGGTTGGACCCCGGACACTCCCGCAATTCGTATCCGTCGACTGACTGATGCAGTCGACGGGACCACCACACGTCCCGCCGGTGTTTGGAGGCCAAGCACACCCCATCGCGGGTCAGGGCCCGCTGGGCCTATTCCCCCGGCGCTCCGCCCAGGTGTAGTGGGCGATGGCCCCAACCTGCGGGGCTGTCGAGGATTCCAGGCTGCGCAGACGACTAAGCAGCAAACCTGGAACCGTGGTGGCAAGAGCGGGAATGCCGAGACCGCCACTCGAAACTGGTGAGTAGAAAAAGGCCGTCGGAACATTGTGCGGAAGACGAAGCCATCTGTGAACCGCTGCGCGGGTTGTTACGTCGAGAGCTCTCAATTTTCTAAGTGTGGCCCTACCCAGGACCAGCAAGTGGTAGAGGCGAGGAAGAAGAAAGCAGCGGACGATCTTTAGCCGCTGCTGGGGCTTCAGAGGTGCTCTGCTCAGCCGGCTCAGATATATGGATATATCCGAGCCGACTTTCTTCGGTCCTGCCGGCCGGAAATCGACCCCGAGGTACCGCCATTCGGCAGTCGTATCCAGCTGCGGGAGGAATGTCCCATCCCGCAGGCGGAATTCCGGGGCCGTCAGGATTTTAATTTTCTTTTCCCGGCCAGATGGAACGAGAGAAAGAACAGAGCACTTCTTGGCTTGAAAAAGAAGCCCCGTCTCCCTCGCTGTGTCCTCCACCACCCTGATGCTGGTCTGGAGACCCCACTTGGTGGCAGCAAAGAAGAGAACATCGTCAGTATAGGCTAGGCTGTTTATGCGATGTTCTCCCATTTGGTAACCGACGTCGGCAGGTATGGATCTCATGATCACATCTACCACCAGGCAAAACAGCACTGGTGATAAAGGATCCCCCTGCCTGACGCTTCTGCCAATACCAGGGAGCTCTGACCTGTCACCGCGCACTTCAAATATTGTGCCGCTGCGCGCATAACTATGCGCGATATAGTCTACTAGCTTTTCGGACCGCGCCTTGCGCGGTCCTCATATAGTCTATATTAAATCCGTTTTAACACAAAAAATTAATTCTTTTTTTGTATTACCGCGAACTACTTCCACATTTGTTGTTCGACTTTCACGAAATTTATACCAAAATAAATGTTTAAATTTTTTTGTGGATGACTACTATGTTATCTATTTCTTTCTCCCAGATATTTTATTTTCTTTTTTTAAGACACGTTTTCTCTCTCTCTCTCACTCTAAAACACACGCGCTCCCTCTATCTCTCTTTAAGACACATGCTCTCTCTCTCCTTATCTCTCTCCCTCCCTCTTTCTTTAAGACACACGCTCTCTCTCTCTCTCTCTCTCTCTCTCTCTCTCTCTCTCTCTCTCTCTCTGTGTGTGTATGTGTGTGGGGTTTTTTAAGTTTACGCTTTCACCTACGCATCCACCCACACAATCGCATATTTATGAACGGATTTTTTAAAAAATTGGTACCAAAATGTTGCAAATTTTTGGCGACGATGTGGTTTTTTCAAGTGTTACACCTCCACCTACACGCATGCGCATTTATGGACCAATTTTCACGAAATTAGTACCAAAATGTTGCAAATTTTTCTGAGAAAGCTGCTGTGTGGTTTTTTTAAGTTTTATCCCACCCACGCATGCATCCACGCATTCACACATTTATTCACATACTTTTTTGAAATTTGTAGTTAAATTTTGTTGGAGATGGCTACTATGATTTTAACAAATTTTTATCATCCTATTCATCCACCCACGCACCCATGCACCCATTTGCATACGCATTTATTGACTTGGTCACACCAAGAAGTAATTTTTAAAAAATTTGTGTACGTATTTGTGATTATGTGTGCAATTCGTGTAAATAAACCTTTAATTTGTATGCAATTTTCACGAAATTAGTACCAAAATGTTGCAAATTTTTGCAATCACAAACATGTACACAAATTTATTTAAAATTACTTATTGGTGTGACCAAGTCAATAAATGCGTATGCACATGGGTGCATGGGTGCATGGGTGGATAAATAGGATGATAAAAATTTGTTAAAATCATAGTAGCCATCCCCAACAAAATTTGAGTACAAATTTTGAAAAAGTCTGTGAATAAATGTGTGAATGCGTGGGTGGGATAAAACTTTAAAAAACCACACAGCAGCTTTCTCAAAAAAATTTGCAACATTTTTGTACCAATTTCGTAAAAATATTGGTCCATAAATGCGTACGCGCGTGGATGAATGCGTGGGTGGAGGTGTAACAATTGAAAAAACCACATCGTCGCCATCTTCAAAAAATTTGCAACATTTTGGTACCAATTTTTAAAAAATCGGTTTATAAATATACGATTGCGTGGGTGGGTGCGTGGGTGGAGGCGTAAACTTAAAAAAATAAAACACCAGCTTTGTCAGAAAAATTTGCAACATTTTGGTACTAATTTCGTGAAAATTGGTCATAAATGCGCATGCGCGTGGGTGGGTGCGTGGGTGGAGGTGTAACACTTGAAAAAACCGCATCGTCGCCATCTCCAAAAAATTTGCAACATTTTTGTACCAATTTCGTAAAAATATTGGTCCATCAATGCGCACGCGCGTGGATGATTGCGTGGGTGGAGGCGTAAACTTAAAAAAATAAAACACCAGTTTCCTCAGAAAAATTTGCAACATTTTGGTACTAATTTCGTGAAAATTGGTCCATAAATGCGCATGCGTGTGGGTGGATGCGTGGGTGGATGCGTGGGTGGAGGTGTTACACTTAAAAAAACCGCATCGTCGCTATCTCCAAAAATTTTGCAACATTTTGATACCATGTGTTCAGAAATATTGCAAAAAAAAATTTTTTCGCAAAAACATACCCTCCTCTGAAGAAAAAAAATAAAAGTAAAAAAATTAAAAAAAAACCCACAGCAGCCACCCCCGAAAAATTTGCAACATTTTGGTACCAATTTCGAGACAATCGGTCCACAAATGCGGAAGTAGTTCGGGCACAGACAGACAGACAGACAGACGGACGGTGCTTATATATATAGATTAAATTAATCCCTCTCTCTCTTTCTCTCTCTCTCTCTCTCTCTCTCTCTCTCTCTCCCTCTCCCTCCTCAATATTATATATAATAATATAATATTATAAATAAATATTATATAATATAATCATTTTTTGCAGTAAAACAGAAAGCTCGATGGGCAAGAGCCGGAAGAGGTACCAATTTAAAAAAAATCGGTTCATAAATATACGATTGCGTGGGTGGGTGCGTGGGTGGAGGGGTAAACTTAAAAAAATAAACCAGTAGTTTTCTCAAAAAAATTTGCAACATTTTGGTACTAATTTCGTGAAAATTGGTCCATAAATGCGCATGCGCGTGGGTGGATGCGTGGGTGGGTGCGTGGGTGGGGGTGTAACACTTAAAAAAACCGCATCGTCGTTATCTCCAAAAAAATTTGCAACATTTTGATACCATGTGTTCAGAAATATTGCAAAAAAAGATTAAACATACCCTCCTCTGTAGAAAAAAAAAAAATTAAAAAATTAAAAAAAAAACCCCACAGCAGCCACCCCCAAAAAATTTGCAACATTTTGGTACCAGTTTCACGAATATCGGTCCACAAATGCGGAAGTAGTTCGCGTACATACATACAGACAGACGGTGCTTATATATATAGATTAGGCCGTGAGGCACGCCCAGGCCAGCCAAGGCGTTGGTGATAGCATCATGGCTGACGCTGTCGAAGGTCTTCGCGAAGTCTAGCGAGGCAACGTGCATCTCGCGACGACGGGACCTGGCGTCCATTAAGATGGACGCCAGGACGGCTACATTGTCGCCGCACCCGTCATCAAAGCACCGCTGCCTTAGATGGACTAACTTGGACTAGCGAAGCCTTTGGGCAAAGATCTTATGTAAGTGCCTCACGACCACGGAGGTGATGGAGATCGAACGGAAATCCCCCGGCAGGGAGCACTCCCCCCTCTTCGGGATGAAAACCGTCCGACTCACCAGCATCGATGCTGGGAAACCTCCGTATTGCAGCACGATGTTGAAGAGGAAAGTTTTGATGGAAGCTGGTACCGCTCTCCATATCCGTACGCCGATGCCGTCTAATCCGGGGCCCGAGTTGAGAGGCAGGTTGATGGCTGCCGCCTCCTCACAGGAGATTGGAGACCAGGTGCCACTAAGCTCCGCTTTCGGTGGAAGACGCGGAGCCGGTGCGACAGGAGCGGACTCCTGCGCTACGAACGGGCCCCAGTGCGCGGCCATCTGCCGCACACCGGGAACCACGTCCGCTTCAGTGGCACCATCCAGAATCTCCTTGGCCGCGCGCGACATGCATGCTCGAACGGAAGAGGCGCTAAACGCGCGCATACTCCGCTCGGCGGCGCGCTTTTCTATCCGGATTGACGACACGGTTTCGTACGGGCGGTCGCACACGAGGAAGCGTCGGAGGGAACACACTCAATACCCACGGGCCCAGGTCCTCCGCTGGCCATCCAGAATTCCTGATCCGATCTGGATCAGGATATGGGACTTCCATCCCTGGATGGCCTCCACAACCGGGATGAGCGCGCGTATAGCACTGGCAAAACTGCCGTACGCATCACCCCAGCCGGGAGAAGATGGAGAAAGCGGAGGCGAGCCAGGCGACCCGTGGGGAGAGATGGCGGTGGGTCGAGGGGAGACGGGAGGACTGGAGCCACCGGCCGAGAGAAACGAGCTCTCGCTCGATGATGCGGCTGCCAGATCCTCCAGTGCCGCCGCGACGAGGCGCTGGTAACCGCCGTTTTTACGCATCCCCTTGATGGCATCAAGGGTGGGTGCGATTCGGGACGACGGTTAACAGATGTTGATTCATAAACCTAACACCTCGATTCGCGGCAAGCGCCTTCTCCCTCGCCATCATGCGCTTCTCTTCGTCGCTCCATTGGCGGTTAACCCTCTCGACGTTAACCTCCTCGTTGACGATGGCCTCGTGTGCACGTCGGCGATGGAGGCCGAGTCCGGTCTTCGTGGTGAACGCACGATTACAGTGTTGGCATGGGAATTGCGGGCCTTGCGGGGAGCAGGGACAGGGGCAGCGGGTGTTGGGCGGCGTCGTGGCCCAGCGGGCGGCCGACGAAAAGGGCCTGGAGAGGGGTCAGGAAAGGGTGGCGATGGCGCGTCACTAATTAGATGACGAGGCATTTCGCTGTTTCGCCTACGGTGCGCGACGACTGCTACAAAATCACAGTCGCCAAGTCGCCACCGACAGCGATATTGCAGAGCTGTTTACTGTTGGTGTTTGCAGTCAACACCCTGGATCGTAAAGGTAAGGTCGGAGCTAGCTAAAGGCAGCTTGTATTTCACCTCGACCATTCACGCAATCATTCAAACTCGCGCGAATGATGCGGAGGCCCTCAACTCTACGCGCCATCCATCATGCACCACTAGATGAGGCCACGTTCCGTCTTCTCTCGTTATAACGCGATTGTCATTGCGTTAAAACGTTTCCACAGTGGACAAACAAACAGACACCTGAAAACCCGGATTAGGGGGGACACAAAAAATAATATTAAATTACCTAAAAGTATTACTCTGTAGTAGCAACATAGAGTTGAATTGGACACGATTTGACTGGAGAATCCGCGATAATTTTACATCATGAGAAAAATACGAAAAAAAGAGAAAATAACTGTAGAGTTTATATGAAAAAGTGTAAAATACCTAAATTCTTAGATAGAACCCTGAAAGGTTATTTTACATTGCCTTACATAATCCATCTCAGTGACAATATAAAAAATTCTCTCTCAAAGTTTGGTTTAAATGTAGTGTATTCGAAAAAATTAAATAGGATTATCAATCACGGTAAAGATAAGATTTTAAAATTGAATAGAACTGAAGTGATATACAAAATTGTATGTAAAAATTGTACTTTTTCTTACATCGGACAAACAAAAAGACACCTGAAAACCCGCATTAGGGGGAACAAAAATAATATTAAATTACATAAAAGTAATTACTCTGTAGTGAGCAAACATAGAGTTGAATTTGGACACGATTTTGACTGGGATAATCCGCGATAATTTTACATCATGAGAAAAATACTAAAAAAAGAGAAATAGCTGAGATGTTTTATATGAAAAAGTGTAATAAAACATTAAATTCTTAGATAGACACTGAAAGGAGAATGTCCAAAAAGTGCGATTTTTTTACCTCGAGCGGAAAGTAAAATTCGAGTTGTTTTAGGTCTCATACATCTAGAATATTGTAAAAATTATAGTGGTTTTTCCTGGAAATGCAGGGAACATTTAAATATCATCATATGTTTAGAGAAAATCACGTCAATCAATATCTCGCAATAAATCGAGATTGCTTGATGTTTCAGTCGAATATTTTGGTAAATATTTTGGTAACACCAACTTTCCAAGATCATTTAGATCGATTTTAATGTCAGTTAATCATAAATTGAATAATATATATACAGAGTATTCTTAAAGTCCGACTTGGGCTTTTTATCTTGGAAACGATTTAAGATACGAAAAAAGTTTCAAACAAAAGTTGTAGGATTATGAGGGGGACATAAGATCGTGCCATTGATTTGACCTTGAATAGTCATTTGAAGGTCACGTGAAAGTTACCTTCAATTTCTTTAATGGGACTACCTATTTTTCATTACATATTCTTATATGTTATTTCAAAAGCTTTACAAAACCCTATACTAAAATATGTTTTCATGGAGTTCTTGTTGAGTTATAAAGGTTGTAAATTAACAATTTTTTGACATAAAATGTAAAATATCCTGTAACATATTCAGTTTTTGGTAATCGTACCTTAATACTGTTTTGCATGAAATAATGAGACTAATCAGTTGGTGTAAAAAACGTAATATTGAATATTTTCCCATTGGTTTTTCTTACTGGCATTCAACTTTCTTACTTAAAAAAAAAACATAATTACTTATTAAAAAAGTATGCAGCTGCATGTTGAATTTTACATTTTTTGAAAACAATTATCTGTTTTCTTTATACCAGTTGATTAGTTTCATTATTCCGTGCAAAAAAAGTATTAAGGTATGATTACCAAAAACTGAATATTTTATAAGATATTTTACATTATTATTAACTGGCGTTCGGAACTCGAAAGTTTATTGCCACAAATACCAAATCTCGCCAATGTTCCCATCCCTGAGCAAGATCCTTCCATTCGCGTCCCTCGTACCCCATTTCGTTAAGATCCATTCTAATATTATCTTCCCAACTACGTCTTGGTCTACCTAATGGTCTTTTCCCATTAGGTTTACCAATTAGTATTTTATATGCGGTTCGATCCTCACTCATACGCGCCACGTGGCCTGCCCATCTTAATCGGCGTGATATAATGACGTTAATTATCTCTGGACTATTGTATAATCGATGTAATTCTACATTATGCAGTTTTCTCCATTCGCCCGTCTCCTTATCGCACTTCGCACCCATGATTTTTCGAAGTATTTTATTTTCGAATACTCTAAATTTTTTCTCGTCTTTTAACGTAAGTGACCACGTTTCGCTGCCATAAAGGACTACCGGTAAAATAATCGTTCTGTAAATTCTAATTTTTAAACGCTTAGACAACACTCCAAGTAATTTATTAACCGAATAGAAGCAAGCATTCCCCAAATTAATTCTTTTCTTAAGCTCTTCTCTTATTTCATTAGTTTGGTTTAAAATCGAACCGAAATACTTAAAACTGCTGACCCGCTCAAACATTTTATCTCGAATGACCAAGCTTCCGCAGTTATGAATACTCTGGATTCTATCAGTGACCATATATTTAGTTTTTTCAACGCTTACTTGCAACCCAAGTTCTTTCGTTTTATCTAATAAAACTCTTTTTTAGGTAAACGTTTGATATCCGAAATGATCCACATAAAACGTCAGAGGAATAGTTTAAATTTACATAGCGACACTGATAAATTAAACGAGAATCTTGATCTGTTAATAGAAAAATTTACCAAAATCTAGCTTTGTGATTTTACATAGCCGGGTTTTTTTGTTAGACTTTTGACATGAGTGCCGATTAGTTTAGTTGTTTTTATTTTTATTTTTATTTTCATATTTTATTTTTATATTTGTTTTTTGCGTATATATGTATCGACTGTGTCGAGGTAGAATACCGCACAGTCGTTAGAGTGATGTGTCACGTGTAGCATCGTCTTCTCTCTGTTTTTGCTGTCGGGGTGAGTGTTCTTCCCGGTTCTTAATTTTTAATTCTTGTGAATTGTTCTACGTTTAATTTATACCATGTTGATTAGTGTTGGTAAGGGAGTCACTGCTCCGCTTCCTTCCTGACGATGGTCACCGTTAGGGAGACACTCCGACGGCCGGACGGTTTGAATAGGGAGGAGAATGATATTTAATTTATTTGCGGATTGTATGTATACGAGTTTTATAATTTTCTGATTGTACCGATTATCTTCTATTTTTGTTTCTTTGTATTTTGCAGCTACTGAAGAAGACCCGAAGTGGGTCGAAACGTTTAGAATTTAATAAATGAGTTTGACTTGAGATCTCATTTTAATTTATTAATTTTGTGCATGTCATCCGCATAGGCTCCGATTGCCGTCGAGATTTTATTTTTATTGTAACACAATAATTCGAGCCGAGATTAATAGTTTTTTTATATTATCTAATAAAGTTTTAGTGTTATCAATTAATGTTACTTTATTATCTCCAAGCAAAGCAATATCGTCCGCATATGTTAATAGCTGTGTTATACCGTTTAACCGCAGATCATTTTCACTTTTCTGCATTTCTTTAATAGCATATTCCAATACTAAATTAAACAAAAGAGGTGACAATGCATTCCCCTTCTTTAATCCGCTATGAATGTTAAAAGTTTCCGATATTTGGTTACCTATTTTTACTCTACCTCTAGAATCTTTTAAACAGATTTGAACCATGCTAACCAATTTTTTAGGAATCCCCAGCCGAATTACAATTTCAAACATTTTCTCCCGTTTAATCGAATCATACGCTTTTTTGAAATCAATAAAAAGTTGATGTACCGGTTGACCAAATTCCCATTTTTTCTCCAAGATTTGCCGAATAGTAAAGATTTGATCCGTAGTCGATCTATTTCTTCTAAAACCGCATTGATGATCCCCACTTATTTCCTCTACATATGGTACAAGCCTCGTCAATAAAATGTTCGACAAAATTTTATAACAAGTAGGTAACAGTGAGATGCTCCGATAATTATTACAACTCATTTTGTCACCCTTTTTGAAAATCGGAATTATAATTGAATCTTTCCATTGTTTCGGCAATGCTTCTTTATTCCAAATTAAGATAATTAATTTCTGAATTTCCTCTATTAACCTACTTCCTCCCCCCCATTTCATTAATTCCGCCGGAATCAGGTCGATGCCCGGTGCTTTATGACTTTTTAATTTTTTAATCGCGCTTTTTACTTCTGAAATTGTCGGTTCGTTAATCAAAGTTTCCGCCGTGTGAAACTCAAAATTCTCTATTTCTTGGTCGCTTTCAGATTCAACATTCAATAACTGATCAAAATAATTTTTCCAAGTATTTAGTACTCCCGTTGAATTCATAATTAAATTATCGTTTTCATCTTTTACCATTTTCGTCCTAGCTTGGAATTCCTTTCTAAAATTATTTATTCCCATGTACATACCGCGGACGTTACTGCTTTAACAATTTTCATCAGTAGGTATACTATGGGAGTTCTAGACCAGGGGCAATGAGGGGGGGTGAGGGGCGGGGGGGAATCGGTGGCGAGGGGGGTGACGTCACGCGGGGGGAGGGGGTCTTATCAGTAGATAAGTTTATCTTTTGTTTATAAACATATCAGATAACCTGATAAGGGGATCATGTTACCTGATATATTTATAAACAAGATAAGATAAGGGAATCATGTTACCTGATATATTTATAAACAAGATAAGATAAGGGGATCATGTTACTTGATATGTTCATAAACAAGATAAGATAAGATAAGCGGCGTCTTTGAGCGGTATCAAAGTTTTCATAAATTTTCTCCGAAGATAAGATAAAAATTCTGCGAATGGCTGCCGCCGTTTCAGAATCCAAGCTTGGATCGAGCGCCGACAATCAAGGGGGTTGCGTTTCTTCATCTAAATTTGATAAGATAAAAATTCTGCGAATGGCTGCCGCCGTTTTTTAGGCTGAGCGCCGACAATCGGATATCTAAGTTTGATAAGATAATTCTGCGAATTACTAAGAACAAAAGGTTTGCCGACAATCAAGCGGGTTGATCCGTACAGGTTGCGACATGTTTGCGCGGCGTGTCGATCCGACGAGGTAAAATTTATCTATGTATTTCTAAGAATTATCAGCGATATCTAAATTTTCTCCGAAGATATCACACAAATATTTCTCGCGAATTAACAATTGCATCATCATCCCCACGAACAAAGGGATGATCGGGATATATAATGAGGACCGATGCAGCTGCCGGGCCATAGTACCACTGGCGAGCGCACGCTCTCTTCATTCAGAATGTTTGTAATACTATCAAGTGCTTCCGACATTCTCAGTTTAAGTGCCGAACAGTTGCAATATATTCCGAAGATTGTTTTACTGCAAAAGTGCGGATATTTCGTAGAGCATTTGTGGGAAAAACTGCCGGAGCACATTAAGACGGATCCGGAGGTTCAGACATATCGTCGCTGCCTCGAACACTACAATCGGCCGTGGATGCGAACGCATATTGACGGTCCTGCACCGATGATCAGGGATTGCAGCGAATGTCAGCGAAAATAGGCTGAGGTTAAAAGTGCGAATAAGTGATAGACATTGAAAAATGGAGAGCGCACCGCAAAATCATGCAGAGTGTCATGAGAAGGGGTGTTATAAGACTGTCGAGAGATGGTATAGACATCTCGAGGTATGCTGTCACAATGAAAAAAAAATAACCCGTTTTGTAATAAACGTGAAGCGGTGACTTCAATTGTACAATATGTACGAAATCGCGAACTTGGTGTGCGAATACCGCATACAAGACGTGTAGCCCAGTTCCTGGGAACGCATGAAGACATTGTAAGAGTGGCTGGTGATTTATCTAAATGCACCAGAACGTCTAAGCGACACAAGCGAGTCGCATGTTATCAACGTCGATACAAAAATTGTGTCGATTATTTCACTGTGGACAACTATGAATTTGGCTACATGGACATGCCATCACCATCGGTGTCATGCAAAACACAATCATCCGAAAATGATTCTGACCAAGAAATGGAGGAGGAGGAGTCAGATAGGAGAGAACCATCGTCATCATCATCATCATCATCATCGCCAGATTTTTTGTCGGCAGCCTATTTATCTTTTCTGTGATAAAATAGGTGTACAACATATGTGATATCAACGTGTTCTGAGAGAGAGAGTAGATATGTCTTCGCGGAAGGTGTAAACATGTCGATAGACAACTACTGAGCAGCCGCTATTTTTTGTTTCGTCGGAGATCATCTTTCGGAGATAATTGCATCATTGCATGAACAAAGGGATGACCGGGATATATAATAAGGACCGATGTCACTGCCGGGTCATAGTACGGTGACATTTCAGCGCAATAAGTGACTCGAGAATCAATTGTTTTTGCAAAAATGGAGAAAGACATGGAAGTAGTGATCTCCAACGATAAAGAGATGAAGGTGGTGGTCATCCCTGATGACGAGATGGAGGTGGTCGTCGTCCCGGATGACGAGATGGAAGTTATAACCATCTCCGACGACGACAGTGACAGTGATGGTGCGGTGTACGACCCTGTGTACGACAGGGATGTGAACATCCTATTGGACGACATTGAGGATATGGATGTTGATATCGTGCCCATTGAAGAAGACGGTGATGACAATGACGATGAAGATGACAATGACGATGAAGATGACGATGAAGATGACGATGACGATGACGATGACGATGACGATGAAGATGAAGATGACAATGACGACGGGTACGATACTGACAACGTTGTCCGGGAGTCGGTGAGGTCCCGGATGTATGGCATACGCGCCACTGCATCCCTCGACGAGACAGCGAGGGTATGCATTGTGGCGTCGTATGTCATGGCGTTCGCCGTACCATGGGGGTCGTTTAGGATCTGCTTTCGCTGTTTCATGAGAAACAGGAGCAGATTCCTAAGCATCACGACCGTCGAGGAACACACAACATCGCGGTACATAAATGTACTCGAACAGCGTTGCGAGGAGTGCAAGGAAAGATTATACATATTCTACCTGGCCAACGCTTGTCCCACATGTCAAGGACGTGAGTATATATAATATGTCAAAAATATATATAATATGTCAAAAAAATATATAAAATATTAAATTATTATATTTCTATGCACAGATGTCGAGTCCGATGACAGCGATGGGTGATGCGACCCCCCCCTCTCTCTCACTGTCCCGTCAGGGCTGTAAGTATATTAAAATACCAAAAAAAAAAAATCTATAAAATATTAAATTATTAATTTAACGTATAAGACGGGCAACAAGAGCCAAATCGCGGATGACAATGCGTTATCCTAACGAAACTAAATAATTTTCCGTTAGAATTAAATACCGGTGCACAAGGCACCAAATTTTACTTGGACACGGCCAAGATTTTAAAATATGAAATAATCTCATATTTGAGATTTAATTTCAATACCCTCTTTAACCCCCCTACGGAAAATAAATAAATGAATGCAAGAGAAAAATATAGATCCGAAAATCGCTGAATCGGGAATCGAACCCGAGACCTTTCGCTTGCCGGGCGACTGCTCTTCCAGCTGAGCTATTCAGATCCTTTCGATTCTATACTTTTCTCTGTTATATATATTAATGTTAGTAAACAAACGCATTTTTAAGCCAGCGTGTATCAATATAAGAGTTTTAACAAGGCTCTGTAATATAAATATAAATTTAACGTATAAGACGGGCAACAAGAGCCAAATCGCGGATGACAATGTGTTATCCTAACGAAACTAAATAATTTTCCGTTAGAATTAAATACCGGTGCACAAGGCACCAAATTTTACTTGGACACGGCCAAGATTTTAAAATATGAAATAATCTCATATTTGAGATTTAATTTCAATACCCCCTTTAACCCCCCTACGGAAAATAAACAAATGAATGCAAGAGAAAAATATAGATCCAAAAATCGCTGAATCGGGAATCGAACCCGAGACCTTTCGCTTGCCGGGCGACTGCTCTTCCAGCTGAGCTATTCAGATCCTTTCGATTCTATACTTTTCTCTGTTATATATATTAATGTTGGTAAACAAACGCATTTTTAAGCCAGCGTGTATCAATATAAGAGTTTTAACAAGGCTCTGTAATATAAATATAAATTTAACGTATAAGACGGGCAACAAGAGCCAAATCGCGGATGACAATGCGTTATCCTAACGAAACTAAATAATTTTCCGTTAGAATTAAATACCGGTGCACAAGGCACCAAATTTTACTTGGACACGGCCAAGATTTTAAAATATGAAATAATCTCATATTTGAGAATTAATTTCAATACCCCCTTTAACCCCCCTACGCAAAATAAATAAATGAATGCAAGAGAAAAATATAGATCCGAAAATCGCTGAATCGGGAATCGAACCCGAGACCTTTCGCATGCCGGGCGACTGCTCTTCCAGCTGAGCTATTCAGATCCTTTCGATTCTATACTTTTCTCTGTTATATATATTAATGTTGGTAAACAAACGCATTTTTAAGCCAGCGTGTATCAATATAAGAGTTTTAACAAGGCTCTGTAATATAAATATAAATTTAACGTATAAGACGGGCATTTAATTCTAACGGAAAATTATTATTTAATTCTAACGGAAAATTATTTTGTTTCGTTAGGATAACGCATTGTCATCCGCGATTTGGCTCTTGTTGCCCGTCTTATACGTTAAATTTATATTTATATTACAGAGCCTTGTTAAAACTCTTATATTGATACACGCTGGCTTAAAAATGCGTTTGTTTACCAACATTAATATATATAACAGAGAAAAGTCTAGAATCGAAAGGATCTGACCGGTATTTAATTCTAACGGAAAATTATTTAGTTTCGTTAGGATAACGCATTGTCATCAGCGATTTGGCTCTTGTTGCCCGTCTTATACGTTAAATTTATATTTATATTACAGGGCCTTGTTAAAACTCTTATATTGATACACGCTGGCTTAAAAATGCGTTTGTTTACCAACATTAATATATATAACAGAGAAAAGTATAGAATCGAAAGGATTTGAATAGCTCAGCTGGAAGAGCAGTCGCCCGGCAAGCGAAAGGTCTCGGGTTCGTTTCCCGATTCAGCGATTTTCGGATCTATATTTTTCTCTTGCATTCATTTATTTATTTTCCGTAGGGGGGTTAAAGGGGGTATTGAAATTAAATCTCAAATATGAGATTATTTCATATTTAAAATCTTGGCCGTGTCCAAGTAAAATTTGGTGCCTTGTGCACCGGTATTTAATTCTAACGGAAAATTATTTAGTTTCGTTAGGATAACGCATTGTCATCCGCGATTTGGCTCTTGTTGCCCGTCTTATACGTTAAATTTATATATATATTACAGAGCCTTGTTAAAACTCTTATATTGATACACGCTGGCTTAAAAATGCGTTTGTTTACTAACATTAATATATATAACAGAGAAAAGTATAGAATCGAAAGGATCTGAATAGCTCAGCTGGAAGAGCAGTCGCCCGGCAAGCGAAAGGTCTCGGGTTCGATTTCCGATTCAGCGATTTTCGGATCTATACTTTTCTCTTGCATTCATTTATTTATTTTCCGTAGGGGGGTTAAAAAGGGGGTATTGAAATTAAATCTCAAATATGAGATTATTTCATATTTACAATCTTGGCCGTGTCCAAGTAAAAATTTGGTGCCTTGTGCACCGGTATTTAATTCTAACGGAAAATTATTTAGTTTCGTTAGGATAACGCATTGTCATCCGCGATTTGGCTCTTGTTGTCCGTCTTATACGTTAAATTTATATTATATTACAGAGCCTTGTTAAAACTCTTATATTTGATACACGCTGGTTTAAAAAATGCGTTTGTTTACTAACATTAATATATATAACAGAGAAAAGTATAGAATCGAAAGGATCTGAATAGCTCAGCTGGAAGAGCAGTCGCCCGGCAAGCAAAAGGTCTCGGGTTCGATTCCCGATTCAGCGATTTTCGGATCTATATTTTTCTCTTGCATTCATTTATTTATTTTCCGTAGGTGGGTTAAAGGGGGTATTGAAATTAAATCTCAAATATGAGATTATTTCATATTTAAAATCTTGGCCGTGTCCAAGTAAAATTTGGTGCCTTGTGCACCGGTATTTAATTCTAACGGAAAATTATTTAGTTTCGTTAGGTTAACGCATTGTCATCCGCGATTTGGCTCTTGTTGCCCATCTTATACGTTAAATTTATATTTATATTACAGAGCCTTGTTAAAACTCTTATATTTGATACACGCTGGCTTAAAAAATGCGTTTGTTTACCAACATTAATATATATAACAGAGAAAAGTATAGAATCGAAAGGATCTGAATAGCTCAGCTGGAAGAGCAGTCGCCCGGCAAGCGAAAGGTCTCGGGTTCGATTCCCGATTCAGCGATTTTCGGATCTATATTTTTCTCTTGCATTCATTTATTTATTTTCCGTAGGGGGGTTAAAGGGGTATTGAAATTAAATCTCAAAATATGAGATTATTTCATATTTAAAATCTTGGCCGTGTCCAAGTAAAATTTGGTGCCTTGTGCACCGGTATTTAATTCTAACGAAAAATTATTTAGTTTCGTTAGGATAACGCATTGTCATCCGCGATTTGGCTCTTGTTGCCCGTCTTATACGTTAAATTTATATTTATATTACAGAGCCTTGTTAAAACTCTTATATTTGATACACGCTGGCTTAAAAAATGCGTTTGTTTACCAACATTAATATATATAACAGAGAAAAGTATAGAATCGAAAGGATCTGAATAGCTCAGCTGGAAGAGCAGTCGCCCGGCAAGCGAAAGGTCTCGGGTTCGATTCCCGATTCAGCGATTTTCGGATCTATATTTTTCTCTTGCATTCATTTATTTATTTTCCGTAGGGGGGTTAAAGGGGTATTGAAATTAAATCTCAAAATATGAGATTATTTCATATTTAAAATCTTGGCCGTGTCCAAGTAAAAATTTGGTGCCTTGTGCACCGGTATTTAATTCTAACGAAAAATTATTTAGTTTCGTTAGGATAACGCATTGTCATCCGCGATTTGGCTCTTGTTGCCCGTCTTATACGTTAAATTTATATTTATATTACAGAGCCTTGTTAAAACTCTTATATTTGATACACGCTGGCTTAAAAAATGCGTTTGTTTACCAACATTAATATATATAACAGAGAAAAGTATAGAATCGAAAGGATCTGAATAGCTCAGCTGGAAGAGCAGTCGCCCGGCAAGCGAAAGGTCTCGGGTTCGATTCCCGATTCAGCGATTTTCGGATCTATATTTTTCTCTTGCATTCATTTATTTATTTTCCGTAGGGGGGTTAAAGGGGTATTGAAATTAAATCTCAAAATATGAGATTATTTCATATTTAAAATCTTGGCCGTGTCCAAGTAAAAATTTGGTGCCTTGTGCACCGGTATTTAATTCTAACGAAAAATTATTTAGTTTCGTTAGGATAACGCATTGTCATCCGCGATTTGGCTCTTGTTGCCCGTCTTATACGTTAAATTTATATTTATATTACAGAGCCTTGTTAAAACTCTTATATTTGATACACGCTGGCTTAAAAAATGCGTTTGTTTACCAACATTAATATATATAACAGAGAAAAGTATAGAATCGAAAGGATCTGAATAGCTCAGCTGGAAGAGCAGTCGCCCGGCAAGCGAAAGGTCTCGGGTTCGATTCCCGATTCAGCGATTTTCGGATCTATATTTTTCTCTTGCATTCATTTATTTATTTTCCGTAGGGGGGTTAAAGGGGTATTGAAATTAAATCTCAAAATATGAGATTATTTCATATTTAAAATCTTGGCCGTGTCCAAGTAAAAATTTGGTGCCTTGTGCACCGGTATTTAATTCTAACGAAAAATTATTTAGTTTCGTTAGGATAACGCATTGTCATCCGCGATTTGGCTCTTGTTGCCCGTCTTATACGTTAAATTTATATTTATATTACAGAGCCTTGTTAAAACTCTTATATTTGATACACGCTGGCTTAAAAAATGCGTTTGTTTACCAACATTAATATATATAACAGAGAAAAGTATAGAATCGAAAGGATCTGAATAGCTCAGCTGGAAGAGCAGTCGCCCGGCAAGCGAAAGGTCTCGGGTTCGATTCCCGATTCAGATATTTTTCTCTTGCATTCATTTATTTATTTTCCGTAGGGGGGTTAAAGGGGTATTGAAATTAAATCTCAAAATATGAGATTATTTCATATTTAAAATCTTGGCCGTGTCCAAGTAAAAATTTGGTGCCTTGTGCACCGGTATTTAATTCTAACGAAAAATTATTTAGTTTCGTTAGGATAACGCATTGTCATCCGCGATTTGGCTCTTGTTGCCCGTCTTATACGTTAAATTTATATTTATATTACAGAGCCTTGTTAAAACTCTTATATTTGATACACGCTGGCTTAAAAAATGCGTTTGTTTACCAACATTAATATATATAACAGAGAAAAGTATAGAATCGAAAGGATCTGAATAGCTCAGCTGGAAGAGCAGTCGCCCGGCAAGCGAAAGGTCTCGGGTTCGATTCCCGATTCAGCGATTTTCGGATCTATATTTTTCTCTTGCATTCATTTATTTATTTTCCGTAGGGGGGTTAAAGGGGTATTGAAATTAAAATCTCAAAATATGAGATTATTTCATATTTAAAATCTTGGCCGTGTCCAAGTAAAAATTTGGTGCCTTGTGCACCGGTATTTAATTCTAACGAAAAATTATTTAGTTTCGTTAGGATAACGCATTGTCATCCGCGATTTGGCTCTTGTTGCCCGTCTTATACGTTAAATTTATATTTGACAGTAATCCCAAAGCGCAGTCCAAACATAGGCCTTGTTTAAAACTCTTATAATTAAATGATTGTTATTATTTTCTAACATGTGTCGATGCGCACTCCCTCGATCCGCCGCCACATCTCTCTCTCTCTCGCTTTCTCACCTCGCGCACCGTATATTTTTATATTTAATATTTTATATTTTTATATTTTTATATTTTATTCTTTTTATATTTTT
>NW_028191072.1:0-12841 GCF_048542155.1 Nylanderia fulva | reverse complement strand
TTTTATTACCTTTTTTCCTATTTGCAGCCCCCTGTTTTCCTATAATCGCCCAAAACTTCTTTTTTTTTAAAGGAAATCTTTTTCCTTTATCCCATATTTTTCATCGGGAAATCGTTTTTCCCACACGTATTTTTGGGCGTTTTTAAATTTTTCGGTCGTCCAATAAAATGGTCGCGAAAAATTTTCCTATTTTCGCGCTTTGTGCCCGGTTATTCCCGATAAAAGTTTTTTTTTTTTATGGATTTGGGTTTTTTTCCCCTTTTAAAAGTTTGACCTTTTTAGAGAGACAGTGGGCCCCGGGAGGGGTAAAGCATTTTAAATTTTTGGGCCGGGTTTTTTTATATTTCCCCGTATCGGAAAGGGTTATCAATTTTAAGCTTGCCTTTTTTCCGCGAAGCTCGAACGCCATGGCCCAAACCTGATTTTCAAAGCGCGCGATTCTTTTTAAACCCCTTATCTCCCGCTCTCCGTTTTCATCGCTTTTCGCTCGCCCTTTTGTCCCCTGCAAAGGGCTCGGAACCCCTTATCACTGTTTCTCGTTTTCGGATTCTTACGACTTTGGGTTTGCATTAATGTTACGGGGGATTTTTTATTACTGTTTTTTTTATCGTGATTTAATTTTTTTTTGGCCCGTCTATTTAAAAGTCCAGCACTGGGTTCCCCGGTTATCCCCACGTTTCCCTTGCAATTTTGAAATTTTTTTTTCAAACCGTAGTTACGGGGATCTTTCTTTTTCCCTTTTTCCCGGAAAACGCGTTTTTTACTACTACGGTTTTTCCTCGCCCGGGTGGCCTGGTTTTCCCTTTTTGTAGCAAAAAATTTTTTCCCGATATCTCGCAATGACAAACTTTATTCCCGGTGGTTTTTTTTTTGTCAATGGGGGGCCGAAATTTGCGTTTCTGCCCTTTTTTTCCGTTTTGTGCTTTTTAATGGGCATCTTTCAATGTACAAAAAAATTCCCGTAAACCCTAACGAGGGTTTTTAAATTTTTCCTTTTCCCGCGTATTCCTGTCGGGAAAATTTAAAATGCAACCCTGACGGGGGTATCGCCCTCGGGGAAAACCTTTTTTTTTCCCCGTCGGGGAGCGGGGCCTCTTTCCCCCCTCATTGACTAAATAGAGCCCCCTTGCAATGTCTCAGGGGCGTTTTTTTCCAAAGCTTGTGAGTTTTCGTTTGCTTTTTTTTTAAAGGGGAAATTAAACTCGATTTTTAAATGGGTATCGAAAATTCTTGCTTTGATACTTTATTCTAATTGTTTTTTTAAACTCCTCTTAAGTACGTATATCTCGCTTTTTGCAATCAACCCAAACCCTTTTCCCCTTTACTTTTGTGCTAAGAATCCCCCAAAACGAACTGTCCTCGTCGCGTTTTATCTATATGATTGATAGCTTACGTCCCTGCATTGGGAAATTTCCCATTGAGTTCGCCTGTGATTTCCCTGGAAATTTGGGTAAATTTCCCCTTTGTTTCCCTTTTAGTTCATGTTTTTTTTTCCCGCGTATTTCTAGGGTTTTTTACTCGTACCGCTGCGGTCCGTTTCGATGTCGGATCTCTCTTCCCCCGGGCCCCGGGCCGGGACCGGCCCGCGTGGGGCAGTCCCCCCGCGAGTCCGTCGTTGTCTTACCTATCGTTCGCGTCTCTACCATATCGATTTCTGTTCGCGCCCTTGGGATAGCGTAAAATCGTCGCGTATGGTTCTGTCGATTGTCGTCCTTACAATCGTCCCGGTCTTTAATGTATTTTTGGGAATTTTTTGGGTTTTTATCGCGACCCGGGTTAATCTTTTTTCGGTTGTGCGTACACGTTGGGGAATTCTCGACGGCTGTGGGCCATTCCTCCCCGCGAGACAAGCCGAAACGTTTTTCTCAAACGCATTTTTCCTGGGCCCCCATTGAAAATCTATTTCCGCACGCACATCTTTTTTGTTTTTCGCCATCCCTTTTATTAACTCGCGCAATAAAGGACTACGGCGCCCCAAACCCGGGCGATTATCAGGTTATATACGCGTCAAAATTCGCGTGCTACAGCATCACTTTGGCGGTTGTTTTCACGGTCAACAGCCCCCCGGGTACGTTTTTTGGCACCTTTTTGGGGGTTTTTCGCGAATTTCTTTTCTGATATTTTTGGATAAAAAATCTGCTGTCGTAGGACAAAGCAAAATTCCTCCCGGTTGCAAACACGTTACTCTAGGGGGTTCGATTTAAACCCCGTACTTTAATTTCTCTTTTTTTTTTATATCGGCGTCGATTTCTTTTTTTTCGCAAATAGCCCTTTCTCAAAGTATAAAAGGGAAAATTTGGGTTTTTGGGTTATCGCGTAAGTGGGGGAAATTCTGGTCGCTTTCGCTCGAGAAAACCGCTTTCCAAATTTTATGCCACCTTTTCGAGTTTTTTCAAAATTAGTGGAAATCCCTTTTTTTTCCCCCCTTGGCTAAGTCCCCTAAACACCACGTTTTAATTCGTTTAACTTTTGTTTTGGGGGGTTTTTCGGGTTTTTTCCGACATCCACGAAATTTAAATAAAATTCGGACTTAAAAGTCCCTCCCGGTTCGCATCTTTTACGCTCTATAAGGGGTTTCCGGCTCGGGTTTGCGGGAAAAACTCGATCTCTCGGGGGCTAAACGGCGGGCTCCGTTTTTGGGTGATAATACGGCGGGGGTCCGTGGATGATGCGCTGCCCTTGAGGTTGTCGTGGGTGGGACGTTTTTTCCTTGGACGTGGGCGATCCTTTTTCGATTTCCCCTGCTGCTTTTACTCTTTTGAAACTGCTTATGTTGTCCCTCTCTCTTTCTTTTCGTTCTTGTCGTGGTGTCTTTTGTTCCCGTCAGTATTACGACGGGGGCCCTCTAACACATTTTTTAAATTTTTTTTTTTTACGGGTTTTTCCCCTTTGTGGGGGAAACCCTTTGGGCTTTTCTCCGCTTCCCCCCGCTGCCCCCAAAATTGTTTGCCCCGGGGAAGGCAGGGAAAAATTTTTTGGGGTCTCATCGACTAAAGGGGATGAGGACCCCTAGGATGGGCGGCTTCTCCACTTTCTAACTTTCCCTTTTTTCTAAATAAATCTTTTTTTTTCCCTTTTTTCTTGATTTTTTTAAAAATTCGGTGTATCCCCCCTGGGTGGTTATTTTAAGTTTTCCCCGGCTCTCGATATTAAATTTTACAGAGGATAGTTTTTATGCTGGGGGGGCTTGTCTTCAAACTCCTGGTTGGGTTTTCAAATTACCCCCCTTGACTTTTTGGGTTTTTCGTTAGGCGACTGCTTCATTGCCTCGCTCTCCTTCGCGGTATTTCCCCTTTCCCTTTTTCAACATCTTTGGGGGGAAGATGTAGAGAAGCTCTTTCTTTGGGCCCTATTTTTTTTTTCCAAAACCGTTTTTATCTAGGGGGGCCAGCGAAGCAGGTTGATTCTTCGCTTGCGATTCGCGGGTTTTCGTGTAACGCTTTTTTTTTCCCATGCTTTTTGCGTTTTTTTCGCGATAAGCGCTTCTCGAGAGCGTGAAACGTTTCTAAAAAATGTTTGTATAATACCGACTTACAAATTTTAAATTAAAAAAAAAACTATTTTTAAAATTAATATAGTTATATCATTTGGAGTTAACAATATTATCGATTTTTTTTTTGCTTTATATTCGTTTCATACTAAATTAAATATAAAACAAATATCTTATTTTTATCCTTTACAAGGTATTATTTTAAAACAATTTTTAGTATTAAACAAAAATTGCCAAACCCCCTTTATTAAAAAAACTTTAAGTAAAAAGTAATAAAAAATTTTTTTTAAAAAAAAGTTCTTATTAAATTTTATAAAACTCCCAAGTATTTTGTAAAAATTTACAAAAAATATTTAGACAAAATAAAAAAATATAAAAAACAATTTTTTTATTGCATAACAAACCCCAACCCCCGCCGAATAAGTTTTTAGAAATTTTTACTTATATATTTATTAATATATATTATATAAATCCTTTTTGCCATCCGGGATCTCACCCCAAAGTGAAATAAAAATATTCTATTTTATAAGTAGAAAAAATTTTTACAACTTTCCCCGGCAGGGGTTTTTTAGCAATAAAAAAAATTGTCCCTTTTTTATTTTTTTATTTTGTCTAAAAAATATTTTTTCAATTTTACAAAAAACATTTGAATATATGAAACGGGGGGGGGCCCCCAAAAGGGGGGGGCTTTTTTTTTATAAAATTGTATTACCTTTTTCTTCCAAATTTTATTAACAACATATTGTTGCAATTGTTTTTGGGTTATATCCTTTAAATATTATTAATCAACATTGGAAAATTAAAAAAAAAATATTTGTGTTTACCTTAAAATTTAAATCCATGAAACGAATATAAACAAAAACAAAACGATTTATTGTTTTTACTCCCCAAAAACCCAAAAACTATATTATATTTAAAATAGTTTTTTTAAAAATAAATTAGTAGTCGGCTATTTACAATCATTTGAGAAACGTTTTCACGCTCTCGAAAGCGCTTTTTCGCGGAAAAAACGCAAACCCCTGAAATAAAGCGTTACAAAACCCCAAAACCGCGAATCGCAAGCGAAGGAATCAAACCCCTTCGCTTGGGACCTAGATAAAAACGTGTGAAAAAAATTTAAGCCCAAATTTAAAGAGCTTTTCTCATTTCCCCCCGGGGTTTAAAAAGGGGAGGGGGACTACCCCGAACGGGAGCGAGGGTTAAATCAGTCGCTAACGAAAAACCAAAAGTCAATCGCTAATTAGAACCTAACCAGGGGTCCCCAACAAACCGCCCCAAAAAATAAAATATCATCTTAAATCTGACTATCGGAACCCAGCATACTTAACTAACCCACCCAGGGGGGGTTACACCGAATTAAACCCAAATCAAGAAAAAGGGAAAATAAAAAATTTAAATTTAGATTAAAAAAGCAAAATTAGTCAAATTTGGGGACGGGGCCCCCCCCAACCCTAGGTCCTCAAACCTTCAGTCGACTGGGGGACCCCCAAATTTTTTCCGGGGGCCCTTCCCCGGGGCATCCAAAAAATTTGGGGGCCGGGGTGTAGGGGGCCCGGGGAAACGCCGAGGGTTTCCCCCCAAGGCCAAGACCTGTTAAAAAAACAAAATTTAAAAATTTTTAGACGGCCCTTTAGTAATCTGACGGGAAAAAACAGACAACCCCCGACAAGAAAGGGGAGAAGAGAGAGCCCAACATAAACAGTGCAACGAGTTAAAAAGCACAAAAAATCGAAAAAGGTCGCCCCCCAAAAAAAAAAAAAAAAAGTCCAAGGAAAAAACGTCGACCTACCGACACCCCCAAGGGCCCGCGCTCATCCCCACCCGCCGTATCTATCACCCCCCAAAACGGAGGGAGCCGTTACAGCCCCCGAAAATCGAGTTGCAGCAGCAGCAGCCGACCCCTATAGAGCGGGAAAATTTCGAAAACCCTATAAATGTAAGTCCGAATTTTTTTTTTTAAATTTCGTGGGTTTTTGGAAAAACCCGAAACCCCCCAGCCCCCCGATAGCGAATAAAACGTGGGTGTTTTCGACTCATCCAACAGGCCCTAAAGGCATTGGCCCCTAACCCTTTTGAAAAACTCGAAACGGGGGCGAATAAAATTTAAAACGCGTTCTCGAGCGAAAGCGACTCAAATTACCTACTACGCATAAACCAAAATGAAAATTTTGTTTGATACTTTCGAAAGAAAGTCTATTTGCGAAGAAGAAATCGGGCGCCGATATAAAATTGACGAGAATTAAAGTACGCGTAATTTAACTCCCCAGTAAAAACGTTTTTCCCCCAAAAAAAAAAGGGGGAAAAAAATTTCTTTTCCCCTTTCGGGCCTTACGAACCGGGGGGGAAAACATTTTTGGACCCTCAAGGGTTCCCAAAACATTTTCCCAACACCCCCCCAAAAGGTGCCAAAAGTATCCGGGGTGCTTTTTGACCGTGAAAACAACCCCCACGTGATTTTCTTTTAGCACCCCTTGACCCCTTTTAAAAAACCCAAAACCCGATAAACGCCCGGGTTTAAAGCCGAAAAGTCCTTTTTGCGCGAGTTAATACAAGGGGTTTCGCGAAATACAAAAGATTGCGGGCGGAAAAAGATGCAAAAGCCGGGGGGAAATGCCTTTTAAAAAATACGTGCGTCATTGTCTCGCGGAAAATGAAACGGGCAAAAGCCGTCGGAAAAAAATTCCCCAGGGTTACCACAACCGAAACTGAACCGGGTCGCGATAACCCAAAAAAAAAAATTCCCCCCGAATCTTTAAAGACCGGGACATATGTAAGGTACACAATCCCACAGAACATCGCGACGATTTACGCTATCAAGACGCAAAAAGAAACTTTTGGTAGGACGCGAACGATAGGTACGACACTCGGAAAAACCCACTCCGAGACTGCTCACGCGGCCGATTTCCCGGGCAGCGTTTAGGGAGATTCCCCATCGCATACGGACGCAAAGGGGGGGGAGTAAAACCCGTAGAAATACGCCCGGAAAACACATGACACTTTAAAAGGGAACAAGGGAAATTTACCCAAAAAATTTTCCCCCCGGGGAGGGCAAAAAAGCGCAACCCCCAAAAATTCCTAAAATTCCCTGCCCCGTATTCCCCATCAATTTATATGTAAACCCACGAGGGGCAGTCCGTTTTGGGGCATTTTAGCACAAAAGTCAAGGAAAGGGTTGGCTTTATTGCAAAACGCCCAGTTTCGTCTTACGAGGATTAAAAAACAATTAGAACAACCCTATCAAAAACAAGCAACGACTAAACCCCTTTAAAAATCGGGGTTTTTTTCCCTTTTAAACAAAAATCAAAAAGGGAAAACTCACACCCTTTGGAAATTTGCGTCGAAAACTATTGCAATGGGGTCCTATGAGTAATGATCGAGGGGCGAGCGCCTCCCCCCCACGGGAAAAAACCTTTTTCCTTGGCCCCCCCCAATTTAGGCGTTTCCCTTTTTCCCGCCCGGCCCCCCCCTTGGCATCCCTCCTTTTCCGGGATTATCTTTTCATTGAAAGGGGTTCTTTAAAGCCAAATAACGGGGGGGAAGGGGAAAAGAAAAACCCCCCCCTTTGGGCGACCCCGCCCCCCCCCACTTTCCCACCGGGATATTTAAAAAGTCATTGCGGTTTCAAAAAGTTTTGGGTCCAAAGGGGAAAACCAGGCCCCCTCGGCAGAAGTGCCGTAGTAGTAAATCGCGTTTTTTGAAACCGGAGAAAAAATCGCGTAACTACGGTAGAAAAATTTTGCAAAATATTAAGAAGCTGGCTAACCGCGACGAGTGCTGGCTTTAAAAAGACGGCCCAAAACGACATTAAGTCAAAAGATAAAACAAAAAGTAAAAAAAATCGCGGAAACATAGCCCAAACCCAAATTTGTAAAAAATCCAAAACGAGAAACATGATACGGGTTTCCCACGTAGCAGCGACAAGGACGAGCGAAAAAACGATGGAAAACGGGGACGCGGAGAAAGGTTGAAGAAATTTGCGCGCTCGAATTCCGGGGACTCAAAAAGGGCGTTCGACGCTTCGCGAAAGGGAAACTTAAAATTGATAAAAACCCCCCCATACGAGAAATAAAAAACCCCCCAAAAATTTAAAATTCTTTTCGATCCGGTTTCACTGTCTCCCAAAAAGGGTTTAAACTTTAAAAGGCGAAACCCAAATCCTAAAAACAAAAATTTCTTTGATCGGGGAAAAAAAAAACCGGGCACAAAGCGCGAAAAGGGAAAAATTTTTTCCACCACGTCTGGAACCCACCGAAAATTTAAAAACCAATTTTACGTCGTAAAAACAAATTTCCCCATTAAAAATGATTTTGGGTAAAGGGAAAAGATTTTCCCGAAAAAAAAAGAAGTTCGTGCGATTTTAAAAAAAACGGGGCTTCAAAAAGGAAAAGCGGTAATAAAATTGCGCCCTTAAAAAAAAGGGGTTTTATTAAACCGCGTATTAAAAAATTGTACAACTACAACAAATTGTAACCCAAAAAAAACGTGATAAAACCGAACAACCGGCCAGAAATTTTTTTCAACGATGCCAGTCGAACCAAAAAATTTTTGAAAGCCCCGTCAGCATGATTAATACACCCGGAAAACCCCCGTAGAGATTGCACGCCACTTTTAACTGTAAAGACATAGTGAAGATAACGCACACGAATATATTTCTTACAGTAGGTGACGCGTAAAAACTTTGCATCGCGTAAAAAAAGAAAAAAAAATCGAATCAAAAAAATATTATGAAAAAACGCGAAAAAAATAAAAATTTAAAGTCGGAAATAAGGTACTTTTTTATACGATTAAAAGCACGACAAGGACAAACCCAAAGAAAATTGACGCCTTTTTGGGGAGGACCGGGATACAATAAAGAAAAAATTCAAGCTCAATTACACAGTAAAAGAAAGGAAAAAAAAAGCTTTACGCCTACACACAACAAAAATAATTCACAAACCCCAATTAAAAATTTTATTTAAAATTAGGACTTCCTAAAATTGGGCTTCTTCGTCCCCCCCCCGTGGGCATACAAAGTCCATAAGGGGGGAGGCCCCCCTCTTGCGAGCCCTCAGGGTTTGCATGGCCCGGGAAACATAAACCCTCCTCCCCCCCAGGCACCCAAAACAACTTCGCCACAACGCGCACACCGACCGTACTTTACACCCCACGTGTAAAAAGAACGGAAAGGGGGTTTGCCCATACTTGCGACACCCGTTAAAAAAGGTTTCGGAAACCCCGCCGGCCCCACAAATGGGCCCACCCTCCCAAAAAACCTCCCCAAAAAAAGAAAAAAATTCGGGTTTCCCCCCAGGGGACCAAAATCTACATGGCCTCGCGAGCAACAAACCCCTATCAGAACCCAAAATTTTTTTTGTATTAAACGGGGCGGGGGAACGGGAGTAATAAGTCAACTAAGTGTGACTAATGTGTGATTTGTGTATTAATTTACATATGTCGTATGCAGGACTATGACATAAGATATTGCAATTTTTTTTACAATTTATATAAACATGAAACCAAAATAATATGAATATAAATTTAAAGATATAAGACAGGCAGTAAGAGCCAACTCGCGGATGACAGTGCGTTATCCTAACAAAACTAAATTTTTTTCGTTAGGATTAAGTATCTGTGCACAAGGCACCAAATTTTACTTGGTCACGGCCAAGATTTAAAATATGAAATAATTTCATATTTGAGATTTAATTTCAATAACCCTTTCACCCCTCTACGGAATCGAAAGGATCTGAATAGCTCAGTTGGAAGAGCAGTCGCCCGGCAAGCGAAAGGTCTCGGGTTCGATTCCCGATTCAGCGACTTTCGGATCTATATTTTTCTCTTGCATTTACTTATTTCCGTAGGGGGGTGAAAGGGTTATTGAAATTAAATCTCAAATATGAAATTATTTCATATTTTAAATCTTGGCCGTGACCAAGTAAAATTTGGTGCCTTGTGCACAGATACTTAATCCTAACGAAAAAAATTTAGTTTCGTTAGGATAACGCACTGTCATCCGCGAGTTGGCTTTTACTGCCTGTCTTATATCTTTAAATTTATATTTATATTACAGAGCCTTGTTAAAACTCTTACAAAATAATATGTTTTGCGTTATATATAAAAATGTTGCCAAATAATATTTAGTCAACAAATTTTTTTTTAAAGGATTACTTCACAGTATTATTAGAATATATTCAGAAACTATGATGACTGATAAGTGAATAGTTTTGAAGGAATTTTTAATTATATATATATATATATAATATATAGTTTATTTTCATAGTATATTTAAGTTTTCTTCATTCTGAAACAAAGAGAATAAATGTATAAGATAGACGTGCCATTATTCTACTTTACTCAGTCAAATGACTATCCACAGACGTATTATGTATTTTGTATTCCATATTTGTTTATGATTATTTCGGACATGTATTTTATTTTACATATTGTTGTGCCTCGCGTGAGACACAGAAGGGATGTTGCCGGATTAGGAAGTGGACTTCTGAATCGTCGGGGTTTCTCCGTAGATTTTAGTCTTGTTTAATGTAGTATTACTTCTTTATTCAATATATATATATGTATACTGGTATTGTATATATAATCTTAACAAGACTCGGCGTATGGTTATTTAAAAAACCTCTGGTAACTTCGTTTCTCTTTTTCGTTCGTTTGACGCGACTCTAGATTTATTCTGACTTTAGCTAATTAACGACTCGTCTGATTACAAGTCGGGAGTTATCCTCGATGTGTCTCGGTAGGTTGGTCTAATTCAACTCGCTCTCTGTTCACTCCCGAGTTCTTACGTGAACTCAGTTTTTCGTTATTTCATTTGGAAGGGGTGCCTGGCGACAGGCACTCGATTGGTGCGAAGCTTTTGCATACGCGGCTAGATTTTGAGCTAAGAGCTGTTCGAAAGATGAAGCTCTTAGCTTGCGTCTTCGCGGTTTCCGGCCCGCTGCTGCATCAGCGGTCTCCACGCGGATTTTATATCCGTTAACTTGTAATTATAGCCTTTCGGGCTATAACATCCCTCCCCCGTTAAAAAAGAAAAACGGAGGTACGAAGTTTTTTGTTATACCATTGGTTTTAACAATATTTGATTATGTTGATATCTTATTCTATGTACAATTATAGTTTCTCCGATACATAGTAGGTTCTATAATCGTTTCTTAAAATCTAGTACTTTGACTTCTTTTTAGTATTGATCGCGGTATTTCGAAGTCATCGTTTATTATTACTCTTGGCTATTTTTCGTTTTTATTTTTATTATTTTTTTTTCTTATTATTATTATCTATGCTATAATGGCTATTGCGGGTACTGTCGTTGTTATTCCGATAAATGTCATTGGGTAGACAAATTGCTTCTGTGCAAAAAAAAATTTTGTTCGTTGTTTTGTAAGTCGTTGTCTATAGTTTCTGTCTGTTTCATGTAATTGTCAATTTGCTAGAAATATATTCCTGGACTATGTTTGAATTTTGTTATCTCATACGGTTGACCCTTCTCACTTTTCTTCTTGAGTACTGCAGCGTTGCAGGCTAAGAGTGAGAGTGCCTTGTAATGATATACATATAATTCTTCTTACTACTTTGTCCTTGATTGTGAGTATATGCTTTTGTTTGCAATTTTTTATCAAGCAAGAGAAGCGTTCGTTCTATATGTCTTTTGTCGTCCCTTTAGTCTTATGACAACCTTTGCTTTATTACTACCGTTGCGTCGTCTAATACAAAAAAAATGTTTGGTTCTGATATGTGGTTTGATTGCTCGCGATGCCATGTAGAGTTTGTGCCCTGGTGGGAACCGATATGTTTCTTTTGTTCGAGGTTTCTTAGATGTGTGGGCCCAGTTGTGGGGCCGGCATTGCCGACCAACCGTTTTGAACGGGCTGTCGCAAGATATGCGGCTAGCTCCTTTCCGTTCTCTTTACACGTGAGTGTAAATGTACGGTCTGGTGTACGCGTTGTGCGCGAAGTTGCTTTGGTGCCTCCCGAGGAGGGATTCATGATTCCGGCCATGCAAACCCTGAGGGCTCTGCAAGAGGAGCGGCCTCTCCCTTATGGACGTGTATGTCACGAGGACGAAGCAGACAATTAGGTAAGTCCTAATTTTCAATAAATAGTTTTAATTTGTTTGTGCATTAGCTTTGTTGTGTGTATGCGTATCGCTTTTTCTTTCTTTCTTTACTGTGTAATTGACGCTTGAATTTTTTTCTATTATTGTATACGGTCCTGCCCATAAGGCGTCAAGTTTCTTTGGTTGTCCTTGTCGTAGCGTTTCATCGTATACAAGTACCTTATTTCCGACTTTAAATTTTATTTCTTTCGCGTTTTTATCATAATAGTTTTTTGATTCGATTTTTTTTTCTTTGTTTACGCGATGTCGAGTTATACGCGTCACCTACTCGTATAGTATATATCTCGTGTGCGTTATCTTCACACATGTCTTCTACAGTTACAAGTGGCGTGTCAATCTCTACGGTAGTATCAGTCGTATTAATCATGCTGACAGGGCATCGAAAATTTTTTGGTTCGACTAGGCATCGTCTGATAAAAATTCCTGGCGCGGTTTGTTCGGCTTTTATCACGCCTATTTTGTTACAATTTGTTGTAGTTTGTACAATAGTTTTACTACGCGGTTTTAATAGAATCTTTTTATACGGGCGCAATTTTATTACCGCGTTTCCTATTTGCAGCTCCTGTTTCCTATAATCGCACGAAACTTCTTGTTTTTTCAGGAAATCTATTCCTATTATCCCATCATATTTTATCGGGAAATCGTCTTTCACGACGTAGATTGCGTGTTTAATTTTTCGGTCGTCCAGATCGATGGTCGCGAAAAATTTTCCTATTGTTCGCGCTTTGTGCCCGGTTATTCCGATCAAAGTAATTTTGTTTTTATGGATTTCGGTTTCGCCTTTTAAAAGTTTGACCTTTATTAGAGAGACAGTAGCACCGGTATCGTAAAGCATATTAATTTTGCCGGTTTTTATTTCTCGTATCGGTAGGGTTATCAAGTTTAAGCTTGCCTTCTCGCGAAGCGTCGAACGCACATGAGTCACCTGATATTCGAGCGCGCGAGTCTCCTTAACCTTATCTCCGCGCTCTCCGTCTTCATCGCTGTTTCGCTCGTCCTTGTCGCTGCTACGCTCGGAATCCGTATCACTGTTTCTCGTTTTCGGATTCTTACGACTTTCGGTTGCATTAATGTTACGCGATTTTTTATTAATGTTTGTTTTATCGTGACTTGATGTCGTTTTTGGCCGTCTATTTAAAGTCCAGCACTCGTCGCGGTTATGCCCACGCTTCTTGCAATAGTTGCAAAATTTTTCTACCGTAGTTACGCGATCTTTCTTCTCCGGTTTCGGAAACGCGTATTTA
>NW_028191071.1:0-35624 GCF_048542155.1 Nylanderia fulva | reverse complement strand
AAAAATTAAAAGAATAAGAAAAAATTTTATGTTGCAAAGTACTTTGTGGAAAAATTCCTCGACATTGAATGAAAAATTAAATAGTCTATATGTGTATCTTGATTCATGTCGCGTTTAATTGAATATTCTAATTCACGAACAATATTCCGTATCGAGATATTCCCTTTCACACAAATATTTACTTGTTGAAGGTACATATTTGAAACGACTCGCAATCAGTAACGAGCTGCCAACGAGCAAATGGGACGAAGATCGAGAGAATACAAAAGAAAAACGACGAAAGAATCACAAACCGATGTAAGAGCTTCATCTCATCGAAGAAAAGCAGCGCTATTACGGTAAATTACGCCCGGCTTACAATGCGAGATATAAAAAAGCGGGATTTTAAGTCTCTCGAGCGTATAAGTCCGTGGCACATTAAAAAAAAGAAGAGAATTCTGCGACGAATGCGTTTCGCGAGAGAAAGAGATAACCGCGTAAATATTCGTAGAATAAAACATGCTTCCCTCTTCCTCCATCGGAAAAATTTCTCCGTTGCTTATCTGTATATAAATTCGTCGAGCACGCGATTGACAAATACATTTCCAAAAGATTTTCTCGCTATGTATATACGAACTATTTGCGAATGGTCGGCCGACAGACGGATAAGCAAACAGCCGATATTTCTCTCTCGATATAGAAATCGGGATGCGACGCAAATCTGGACGTGTTCGGAAACGCGATTCGTCGGAACCTTCAGTCTTCTCTACATCAATGACGCAACACGTGGTCACGATGAGATTAATCTCGATATATGGAATATTCTTCTTCTCGAAATGTACATTGTTGTTAATTTTATATATTTTTAGGAAATCTTATATAATTAATATATACAACAGTTGGACACAATTACTTTTTTTTATCAAACAATACGTATTACGTTTGCATTTTCGAATAAGAAAAATTTGCAAAGAAGATTGCAATCCGAGTTCAAATTCGGATCTACATAAAACTGTCCTTATCTATTCTGAACGCGTGACGTATACAGAAGCGTTACTGGAAATCTGCACGGTTGGATCGCACCTTCGGGAGTTCTCCGGCATAAATTTCGACATTTCTCCTCGGTGTAAATCACCGAATGACGTAGTCGTTTCTTTCTCTCCCCTCCGGAAGGGGTTACTTTTCCACTCGGCGTCGAATGAATCAATCCTTGCCGCTGGTATTTTCTTATCCGAAGAGGCGGAAAATAAAATCATTAATAAATCAATCTCTGAATTTTCTCACCGTGCAACGCAGATAGACGCGTTCAAATATAGCACAACTGTATAATAATAAAATATCAATATATATATTAAAAGACTGTCATTATAACATTTAGAATGCGCTTTTTAAATTTTGCATATTAATAGAATTGGATTAGAATTATTTTAAAATTGGTCGCGCCAAAATTATAATGAATAATATTTTTTGGTCGAAAAAACGTCATATTCGATAAACGGGCGAACGGGGGGCGCGTTTTTTTTTTTCCCCCGCAGGGCCCCGTTTTTTTTTTCCAATAAAAAATGGGGAAACTACTATTATTGATATCCGGAGCCATTTTTTTTTTTTTAAGAGCGAGTGTAATTTGGTGAATTTTAAATTTGCAATAAATCAAAAGACGCCGAATTTTGGGGAGAAAAATCGAAAATTCCCAAAATCCTTTTTCACGCAGCGTTTTTAAAAAAAAAAGCGCAAAATTTGGGGTTTTCTTAAATATTTTTAAAAATTAAAATTTTCTTTTTTAAACATCGGGGGGGGAAAAGAAACTCCAAATAAAAAAATTTTTTTCTTTTAGACAACCGAATGTAAATAGAAGTTATATCCCCTATCGGGGCCTTTTTTTTTGTCTGTTTTAATAAACGCGATTTATTTTTAAATTTTCTTGAAATAAAAATAAACCGAAATTAAAAAATTTTTCCCCAATCTATTACATTAAATGCATGTTTAAATTTGTCCGGGGTTTTTTTTTTCTATTTTTTTTTAAACCCCTTTAAATCATAAATGGGGGCTAAGAAAAAATCTCGACAAAGTGGCTCTTTTAATTCCCCAAATCCCCAAAGGAAAAATATAAAAAAAATATATGTGTAAGATAAAAAACACCTTGGGCTAAACACCAGATTAAAATTTTTCCGCAAATAACGTATTATCATTGAGAAAAGAAAAGAAAAAAAATTTTTTCCAAATTTCAAAGACCCCAAAATTTAAAAATTTTTTCAAAATTAAATAATAAAAGATTAAAAGAAAGTAAATATATCTCACGTATGTTTTAATGGGACACCAAATTTTTGGGCTCTATTTTAAAATATTCCTTTAAAAATAAAAAAAATTAAAAATTTCCAAAAAAATTTAAAAAAAAAATGTTTTATATTATAAAATAGGGTTTAAAAAAATTGCGATCAAAAATTTTTGGCATTATTACACCCCGAAAATGCGTCCCGGGGGAAAAAAGGGAAAGGGGGGGGGATTTTAGCGAATTTGGAGAAACTTTGAAACCCCTCATTTTGGGCGGGAAATTAAATAAACGCGGCCGATACTCGTAGATCGAACAAGCCCTGGTTGCGAGATCAAAATTACGGTGGAAAGTTTCAAACCAAAAGGGGGTTTGGGGTTTCTACCAAAAGCGTGTTCTTTTTTTTTCACACATATTTTTTTTCCTTTTGTACTGGAGAATGGGACGCCACTTTCCCGAGATTTTGTTTTTAAACCCAAACGTTTTTATGTTTTAACGCAAATAAAAAGTAGAAATAAAAACCTGAAAAATTAAATTTGGGACGTTTAATTTTTTAAAATAAATTTTTTTTTAAAATCAATATATGTGAAATTTCCAAAAAAAATAATCCTTGCAATACACAATAAAAATAAATTAAACTTACCCTTACACAAAAACAGATAAAACTTTTGATGGCTTAAATGAAAAGAAACATCACACCCAAGATTTTGGGAATTCCGATACATTTTTCAAATTTCCAGGGTTACGCTTTTCGCGATATGAAAAAATTGGGAAAAATTCGGGGGGTAAACCCCACTTTTTGGGGGGAATTAAAAGGGTTTTGATGAAAAAAATCACGCACCGCTTCATCCCCCCCTATTAAATCAAAAAATCCCCAGCACAATTTTGCAAAAAAATGTTAGGTCGCTTTAAAACGAATTAAAACCGGGGGAAAATATAAAAATGGGAAAAGCTAAGGGGCTACGAGAGCCTTCCAGTTTCCTCCCCCTTGGGAAAACCCCTTCCCGATCCTTTTGGGTCGACCCTCCGGTTTCCCCTGGGGTCTCGTTAAACCAAAAGTCATCGTATTCCCCGGGGTCGTTTTGCAGGAACGGTATGGGGATCCACCGAATATACTTTTGGGCCCCCGGGAAAAGGGCTATTTGGGCCCCTTTGAAATTTTCACGTGAGGGCAAATGTTGCGCGGGTCCTGTTGGCCGGACGAAATTTTGGCAAAAAAAAAAAAAATATCAAAGAAAGACTTCCGGGGGGTAATATCAACTATTTCGTTTTCACGATTTCCGTTCCGGGGGATTTCCCTTATTTATCTTTCTGCGATCATTTCACGCAAAAATTTACAAAAAGAAAAGAAAAAATTTTCCTGAGGGGCGGGGGGGGGAATCAAACGGATTTGATGGAAAATTGGGTTTTTGCGAAATTTCGCGAATTTGGAGGGTACAATTTTTAACCAAGAATTATATTAGATGTTTTGGGAAAAGAAAAACAACACAAAATCTTTAGATTTAAAAAAGAAATAAAATACTATTTTTTAAAAAAAAAATGTATTAAAAATCTCCAATCTTCTATTTTTTAATAATTTAAAAAGACTTTCAATTAAAAATTGCTAAAATTCTTTTTTTTTAACATAAAAAAACAAACCCAATATATTTTTTGGGGCCTTTTTTAAAGAGGGTTAAAAAACCCCTTAAAAAAAAAAAAAACTCGGAAAAATATACATTTTTTATTTATGCGGGTCATTAAGGAAGAAAGGGCCCCAAACGAATCTCTACAAATGGGAGAAAGGGATGGGGTTTAGACGACATTTCTCGATAATTTTTTGCAGAACAAAAAATCCGTCGTTTTTGGGCTCGATCGAAAATCGACGTTCTTGTCTCTCGAATATTTCCCGCGGGGGGTGGCAAAATGAAAAATGGGGGGCAAGGAGGGGCAAAATCTTGTTAAACCGTTTTTTCGAAGAGCCTCTCCGGCCTTTTTGCCCCTTTTGACGGGGCCCCCCCACGAATTTAAATTTGGGGAATTTCGCTTGACCGGCATCCCAAAAAAAAAAAATCAAAAAAGGCCGATGGAGGGGGGAAATTCCACAGAAAAGAATGATAAGTGGTTCCAAAACGAAAAAAAATCTTTCACCTGAAAAAAAAATTTTCCTATCGGGGCTTTTTGGTAAAAAATTTCTAAAAAAAAAATAATTTCCCGCAAATTTAATTTTAGTTTTTGGGATTGAAAATTTAAAAAAAAGCATAAAAGTGCATATAAATTATTGGGGAAAAAATTTGCAAAAAATTATTCAAAATTAATTTTTTTCCCAAAACATATTCAAAACTCCCCGATAAAAATTTAAAAAATGGGATTTTGTGGGTATTTTTTCCCTCAAAATATAATAAATAAAAAAGAAATTTATATTTTTGCGGTAATTATGCTGTTTTTATAAAATATATTTTTTTTATAATATATCCAATTTATATTTCCAGCACAAATTTCCCGTTCTTCTCCCCACGGGGGAAAAAACGTCAAATCCCGAGAATCTAAAAAGAAAACGAAGATCGAGCGGTTTGAAAGGGGCGCCAAAGTTTCACGAACCCACCCGGGGACATGGGGGAAAAACCCGTTTTTCCCTGGGACCCAATTATAAAAAGAGAAAACGCGTGTCTCTCCCCCCTCCTTCATTTCGCTTGCCTCCCTCTCTAGCCCGATCGCGAGCGGCCGCGTTCACCCAAAAACCCCCCAAAAACCCCTCTGTCACCCCACGAACAGCCGGAAAAAACTACCAACGCAAACTCTCTTCCCCCCGGGAAAAACCCCGAAGAGATAACCTAATGCTTGGCCCTTTTAAAACGCGAATTTGGGACCCTCGCGACCCTCTCAATCGGGGCACTGCACGGGGAAAAAAGGCCCCCCAACCGTTATTCGCCGTGCAGGGGGCGGGCCTTACCCCCGATTACTGGGCCCGGGGGCTTTTAAATTGCCAGCTTAAGGTCTTGGCCGCCGCACTTCGCTGGGCCATCTCGCCACAAAATTTTGGGTTTCGTAAAAAAGCGCGAAAACGGGGAATTTTCCCATGGGCATTGCCCTCCATCTCGCAGAAAGTTACAACCGTCAGACAGGATTAATTGCAAAGGGCGACCGGGAAAATGGCAAAGTAATCTGCTAGCAAAAAAAGTATTTCAGAAAGATTTATCGGTTTAAATCAGGGGAAAATAGGGGGTTGCTAATTTAAAAATTAAATAATAAATATATAATTTATAAATTTGCGCGTGTTTTTATTTTTTTTTTAAAAAATTAGGGGGTACTAAAGCCGACGCTATCGTAGGGCCCAAAGCAGAAAAGGGTATAGGGGAGACGCACCCCTAACACGCCCGATTCTCGTGCTAATCACTGTTTTTTAAACAACCGTGAAACGCCCGAGGGTTACTCGTGACGATAAATTGCGCGATAAGCCCGCGTCTCTTGTATATTTTTCATAAAGCATCAAAATTTTCCGTAAAAAAACAAGACTTTTGTAAAAAAATCCCTTCGGGCAAATTTTTTCCTCCCCAAGAAAATATTTTTTAATCGAACCAAAACCGACAAAACCCCTCGTACGTATCGTGTTTTGTCTCATTGAAGCATTCTGGGGAAAAGACCTTGTGTTCTAATATGGGGGACGGGGCCATTTTTCCCAAATCGGGAGCCCCAGGGGTCCGCCCAAAACCTCATAAAAGACCTTCAACCACTTACAACCCAAACAAACGACGACGGGGGAAAACCCCATTCCTTTTAAATTTTTACAAACCCCGGGGCCATACCGTCTCTGCATTGCGGGGTCCACACATTCGAAACACCGCATTCATGTTTTTCTTTCCGATCTGATTTTGACAAATAAAAATAACAGCCCTACGCCAAACCCATTCGAAAACTTGCAATAAAAAAAAACCCTTTCCTCAAGGGGTAAAATTTGCCCAAAAACCCTGGAAATTATTTATTAAAAAAAAAAATTTTTTAAAATAAAAAAACGTTTCGGCTGTAAAGGGGGCGGGCCCTTTTTCTAAACTAAAAAAAGTTAAATAAAAAAATTAAAATTTTTAAAAATACATTTTATTGCAAAAAAAATTTTATAAATTCATATAAAAAAATATGTTCCCTACCAAACGTAAATGCATAAAAAATTTAAATAAATAAATCAAATTCACTGCTACCACCGACAATATTCACCATTTTTTTTAAAATAAACCCTGTAGAATTGACGAAGAAAGGGGCAAAAAATAAATAGATTTTAAACCCATTTAAACCAAAAATTTTTAGCACTAGCGTTAAGAAAATCGAGACAAAACTAAAACGTTGTTTTTAATTAATTTTTTATAAAACGATTCCCCATTTTTGGTCGCCTTTTACCTTTGGGGAGGAAATTTTTTTTTAATTATTACTGGGGGAACCTTGCAGTAAAATTTTTCACTTGGGGCCTAAAAAAAATTTTGGGGAAAAAGATTCACTTAATCTTCTATGAGTTTCAATTTTTTTTTGCCCACAAAATAAATTCCTAACGTTTAGTTTTTCTTTCACGATATGTTCCTTTAATTCCAAGCTGAGAAAAAGGGAAACACAAAAATTGTGTGGGGGGCGATAACGATTCCCCTCCAACACTCTAAAAAGAGTTGGGGCAACTTTAAACAAAAAAATTAAAAATTTGGGGGGGCTTTTTTTTCATTTTCATCTATTTTACGTTTTCATTGGGGGCCCCTCATTCAACACGTTGCCCTATAAATTTTTAAATTTGTCGAATAAATTGCGGGAATTTCCCAATTGTATTTATATATATATATAGAAATTATATATATAAAAAAAAAAAAAATAAAAGAAGTTTAAAAATTATTAAGTAAAAGAAATTTCGAAAAATGGTATTTTTAAATATTTCCCAAAAAATTTTCCTAAATCCCCTTTATCGAATTTTTTGGGGATGTAAAAATAATTTTTTTTGAGGGAAAAATTACGCTTATTGTTTTCATCGTATTTTGCCATAATTTGTTTCTCGGGGTCCGGGGAAAACCCGGGGGGAAAATAGGGGGCTGACCCGGGGGGGAAAAACATTTTCCACTGGAGGGGGAAATCATCCGTCCTTCGTTTTTTATAATTTATCATAATTTATCGGTCAACCACGCATTTCCATGGGGGCAAGCATACCGGGAAAAAACCGGGGGTTTTTTACGTCGGAACAAATAAAATCTTTTTTTTAATCGCTTGGCGGGAACGAAATTAAATTAACGGGTTTATCCCCTCTTTCCCTACGCGCCCCAAAAAAGGGATATATCCGTCGCGATCTTTTTTTACGACAACAAAGGGGCGGGTACCCGTCCCCGGGGAAGCAAATTTCCCCGAAAAGGGACCCCATCGACCTTCATCTTTTTGACAGTAAAAGGGGGCGAAATTGTAGAAGTTTTCCTCGTAATTCAGGAAAAAATTTATAACACAAAAACCTTCTCATCGCGTTCTATCTCTTTTTGGGAAATTTAAAAAAAAAAAAGTCTAGTAAAAATTTCCCCAAGATTTTAAATTATGGAAATATAAAAGACAAAAAATATATAATTATATATATATAAAAAGGTAAAATCTCTCTTTGGGGGCGGTTTATTCGGGGTTTCTCCTAAAACCTTATTTCTTTATAATTTTTTTTTTTTCCCCAGTTTTATAAATAACGGGGGAAAATATTTTTAAAAGGATTTTTCAGATATTAAAATCATACAAAAGGGGCTCGTATTCGGGGGTTGAAGTGGATCTTTTTCCCCCTTCGAAAAACCAAAAAAAAAAAATTGAACACGCCGGGATGCGGCAAAAAAAAAATACCATGCGTATACCTTCACCAAAAGATAATATTTTTTTTGTAAAAGGAAATTGTTGGGAGAAAAATGTTGGGGTGACCAAAAAGGGTTTTTGAACGTTGCACGACGCTAATAAAAATCAGCCTTGTTCTCTCTCGGGGGGGTATACATCTGGTTTTTGTACTCTTAGACGTTATTCAGTACTAAATAAACCTACATCGACTTTTTGCCAGCCCTTGCTTGCCTCAACAAACTCGCATATTTGAAGGTAAGACCGCAATTAACTTCAAATAAGGGGGTTTTCTGAAAGTAGCTGTCCGGGCCCTCGTCTCATGTTAATTTGTACGGGTTTTGCAACAACAAGAGCAGCGAACGAGCACTGTATCAAAGGCAGAAGTGCGTTTAGAGTGATTAAATGTTTATCGACGAGAGATTGGACGAGAAATTAGATCAAACTGCACATATATTGTACAATGCGGAAAGTTATTTCCTTCGGCAAAATGTCATTTCAAGCTCGAGCGCGCTCTGTCGCGCGATACGAAGCGTAATTTTCTTTTTTATCGAGTCTGCGAGCTGAAATTACTAACCCCATATCGAATCAGATTTTGGGGTTAAGCGTCCCCTCTCATAGAACGCCGGGGATATAAATTTCAATGGTTCGGCAGCGGTCACTTAATTTTCAACAGCGTTCGGTCAAAGCACTTTCTATTACCTTGCATTACCGTTAACAATGCGCTTGCAGAGATCGACCCGGTTCGACAATGAACTCTATTCTAGTTTAATATGGCAAGGACGGGCCGAAACTATCGTGGCAAAATTGCATTTTCGATATTAAATCCAACTTTTATGGGATCAAACGTGATTTTATAGCGTGAGATCCACGAGAGCGAAGAGCCACATTGCTATTCATCCGTGATAGGCGATTTAATGCCATTCGCCTAGCTAATTTTCTGAAAATTGAATGATTAATATTATGTGCAACAAGAGACAAGAGCAATAGATATAAAAATTTATTAATAATTCGATAAGTTGATTTATGATTATCCTAATACATTTATCTCTTGAAATTTGAGAAACATTTTGAAATAACTCGTGGAATCATATTTGATTGAAAAAAAAAGAAAGAAAAGAAAATAAATTTTAAAAATTAATAGTGTAGTCAATCACACATTTTGAACAATATTCTTCACAAACATATACAAGAATATATCTTAAAATTTTTTATTTCACTAAAAAATATCTATTATATTTTTGCACACTTTAAACTTTAACGCATTTAACGCGATATGTAAAATTTTGTAATCAAAATTTTATCATCGTTTCAAGAAAAAACAAACGGATAAAACAAAAATAACAATAACAATTTTCTATTTTTTAGTGTTTTGAAAAAGTGTTTGTTTTTCGAAGATTATTCGTCGAGAATCGTTAGTTCGTAGATCGACTATATTATATCGGAATTATTATTTTGATGTTACTTGTGCTACAAATAACCTCAGGCGACTTTTCAAAAGCATTTTTTCGCGACCAAAGCGCTTCAATGTTGTCAGTGTCGTCCGCCGAGCAAAACCCGACGATGTTTTTCTAATATAGTTATGTATGTGCTTACACGAGATAAATTTTGCATACAAATTGACGTAAAAGTTGAAGCAGGTAACCTTTTTACGGTTGACGAATGTTCGTCCAATTCTCGCGGAAAGACAAAACAGCATGCAAAAGGGCGCAGCGAAGTTTGAAGAATTTAATTGAAATTGCTTAATTAAACCACAACCTCGCGGCAAGACGTTTACACATGTTGAACAAATGCAAACGCACCGGGAGTTGTTGACATAACGGGCGGTTACAAAACTGGAGAACGACATTGCAGAAGCGGAATATTTTCTTAGTATGTTTTGTGCTAATTTTTTAAATCTACATTTTATTTTTAATTTTTATTATATTTCATTGCATATTTATCTTGCCATTTGTTGCAATATTAGAAGAGAATTTTACGTCAATACTTTATATTACTTCACATTGCTGACATGTATATACATAATCCGAATTCGGAGACGAGGACAAGAGAGCTTTGACTCGTGACTTTTAGTCCCGACCGATCTCATTTGGCGTTTAAATTTCCATCGGTTGACCCGGGTACAGCGGACACGCAATATGAAACGGGTGGGGGCATTATTGGAGAACTTTCGTCGGCCTTGAAACTTGTCCGCCGGAACTCGACGCTCGTCTCGGCGGATTACGGAAGGGACGGTAAGTTTCCAGTCTTCTCCCGAACAATTGACACGTCGTGGTAATACGCGTTCCCGCTGGTACACCGTACTAGTGCAGCAAGCAAGCCAGCCAACGAACCAACTCCCACGTGTGTGAGGCAAGAAAGGGTAGAAGGGAGAAGCACACCCGCTCCGAAGAGACGACACATCCCGAGCACGAGCTTCGAAAACTGTCGTGCCAAGTCCTGACTTTGTCGCTCGTCGCACTATCTAGGATCCGCCGTAGTCTGTCTACATTGCTCTCGGCAGCTTCGAGCTGTTGCACCCCAACAGCGTCGGACTAGTTCGCCTAACCGAGAATGAAGTGAACTTGTGTGACGACGCGCTCGCACACCTTCCGCGTGTCGCGCCGCGGCGCATCGGCGTTCCATTTTTCTGGTCGGTTCGCATACGAAAAACGAATCTAACTTCGTGATCAGATTATATCGGGCATTACAGGAATCTCCGTTATTTTCTTCGAAAGAAATTTCACATATATATTGAGAACTGTCGAAAAATTTGATTTAGGAAAGAGATAAAAAAAGTTTGATGTTCTCTCACGAGTTAAGCTTCAAAGGTAGGAACAGATGAAAAATTCGAATCTCTATTTGACACTTTATATGAAATTTTTAATTAAAAAAATTAATTCTTTAATTAAAAAATATTAATCAAAGATAGATTGCGAAAAAAAATCTTTTCGAATTAATATTCTGGTCGGTCGCATACGAAAAAACAAACCTAACTTCGCGATCAGATTATATCGGGCATTACAGGAATCTCCGTTTTTTCTTCGAAAGAAATTCCACATATATATTGAGAACTGTCGAAAAATTTTGATTTAGGAAGAGATAAGAAGTTTGAGTTCTCTCACGAGTTAAGCTTCAAAGTAGGAACAGATGGAAAAATTCGAATCTCTATTTGACACTTTATATGAAATTTTTAATTAAAAAAATTAATTCTTTAAATTAAAAAATATTAATCCAAATAGATTGCGAAAAAAAATCTTTTCGAAATTAATATATATATTCTAATAATAATTTAATCAGAAACGTTTTCCAAAGAGCATTTATGAGAGCATACTTTTTGGTTTCGCGGCATCTAAGTTGCCGAAGAAACTGGACATATTTCTGTTGTTTTTCGAGGGAATTCGCATTGCTTATCGATAACAAAAATAATAAGCGATATGTTTCTTTCCTACTTGCTAGATGATGGTGCATTTGTACGTTCCTATCCGCCCACAATTCGATGACTGGCTTAATTGCGTTAGGTATCTATACGTACTATTGTATATACGAGACAATGAAACTATAAAACGTACGACTTCGGATTGTGATAATCATGCGCCAATTATGGTTTCGAATAAAGCGTGGCATTAACTTCTCCCGGGGGACGCAACTCTTAAAAGCGGCCAATAATCTAATGTCATGAAATATAGCGTGGAGGCGATGACTCATACATCGATTGCGTTATATCCAATGTATTAATCATCGGATCAGATTGTCCTGAACAACTTGCCTTCATCTTTAATCGCGTTGCCCGAGAAATCGTGCAACTCATTGCCTTTTAATCGTGCTTCACATTGTTTCCAATATGGCGGCTAATCCTCTGTCTAATCCTCTGCGACATTAAAATCCCAAGTACGCATTTACACATACGAATAGTTTGAAGCTATTCATGACCTTTTCCGTGCGATCTGTCAAATAAGAATAAACTATCTTAAACGTATAACAGGACGTGCACTCGCCAAATATCATTTTTGGTACTTATAAGGCCTAAGCCGAGGGCCCCGGGGTCGATTCTCCCATAAAAGGGTTTTACAAACACTTGACACCCCAAAATTTAGAATAATAATAAAATATAGTTTTAAATTGGGGAAGTGATAAAAAAAACCCGGGTAATTTATATCAACAAAAAATTTAATTAAAAAAAATTCATTTGAAAGAAAAATACTAAAATTTGAGATACCCAAACATAAAAAAAATTATATAAATATTATTCATTATAAAAAAAAAAATATGAAATGTATGATACGCAATAAAATATAGTTTTTTTTTTAAATTGCCTGGGGTATTGGCTGAAAACATTTTCCCTTTGGGAAAAATTTCCAATGCTGCAGTTTTTAAAGACAGAGATTAAAGGGACGTCGGAAGATTGGCAAGTTCCTTACACCCCCGGGTTTAACCCATCGAAACTCCTTTTTCCCGAGTTTTATCGATATTTTTAAATTTTCGCGGATCCCCCGAAAAATTTAAACAGCGACGTAACCCCCGGCGGCGAGGGTCGCGTCAAAATCATTAAAACCCCCCCCCGTTTTGGTTCCCCGGCACTTTTTCCCTCGGGGAACGACAAAAAGGGGGCCCTTCGGGCTCGTGACATCTTGCAATGGGGAAGGAACAGACAGTGCCCACTGCACGCTTTCCCAGCGGGGGGGTTTTGAAAAACCCTCATTGAGGCGCACGGAAAGAAATTTAAACCCCTCTTTTGTCCCGTCTCCCTCGCACAGGAATACCTTTTGGCTCTCCCCCCCGGGGCCCCATCTAATTAAACGTCTCCGCCCCTTCGTCGAAACGATGACGAGAGGACGACTTTGCGTTTTGCGCGCCGAAATAAATCGAGCAGATCGTTCGTTTTGCGCAATACGGGGTTTTGTCCGGAAATAATGCGTCGCCCTTTTTTTGTGACGCGACATACATTTGCAGAGCGATGGGAAACCCTTTTGGGGAGGAAGGGGGGTAAACCCCTTTGCTTTCCAACGGGAGGTTTTCCCCCAAATTTTTTCCATGCGCTTGGAGGGTTTTGGACGGCTTTTTTTTCTGTGAACCTTGCTTAGTGGGCGCGCGAAACTTGTGATGGAAGAACGGGAGCAACGCTATGCATAAAATTTTGGGGTGAAGCTGGAAAGACGCCGCGGGAAAATTTTGAAATGCTAAAAAAAGTTTTCGGGGGCATTGCCTTTCCAAATCGCAGTCAAACAGATGGCACAAGATGTTTAGAGAAGGTCGGAAGGAGGTCGCCGACGAGGCCCGCGCAGGACGCCCGTCAACATCGCGAACGGACGACAATGTGACTCGTGTGCGCCAATTATTGAATTCAGACCGTCGAATGAATGTTCGCTTAATGTCGGAATTATTGAACTTGCCGAAAACGATTGTTCACGAGATTGTATCGGAAGACTTGGCCATGCGGAAGATTTGCGCAAAACTTGTGCCCAGAGTGTTGACCGATGCGCAAAAGCAACACGAGTGGAAGTTTGTGAAGAACTCAAGCAACTCTGTGCAGATAATCCCAATTTCCTGAACAACGTTATCACTGGGGATGAGTCATGGGTCAAGGACAACGTCGAGTCGGTTGACAACGTACAAGCTACTTCGACGGCCTCCCTGAACAGCATCCCAGTCAAGGAGTTCCAGAAATCTTATGACGCATGGAAATCGCGTGTGGCAAAAATGTATTGACGCAGAAGGGTCATACTTCGAACAATTTTAAGTTGTTTACCTATGCGATCAATAAATTCTTTTTTAAAAAAATGCGACGCATTACTTTCCGGACAAACCCTGTATGCTTTTGGCTTTGACGCGTAATGAGCGGCGCATATTATCAGGTTTGCATATCGTCGCTTTGACATTAGCGATTCCTCTTTCAAAACGACGTGACGTGTGTAGGGGGGCCGGGGGATTCGTGTAATCGCCCCGTTAGACGATGGGATTAGTCGTTTCACAGGATTACTATACCGTGCGCAACCAAATGCGCCGTTACAGTTCCATGAATAATCGAAAACGGCGTAACGAGACAGCTAGACTTCTGTAAATGCAGATAAGATAATCGTGTTCGGGACCGGTTTTAGAAATTCGAACGTTTGAGAGAGAGAAAATTTAGCGCGAAATCAGATTTCGTTTGTTTACACAAGCTCTACCTGCAACAAAGTTTTTATTTGACTAGACACGATTCGTTAACTGACAAAATATCGTAATAAACTTGATTAATAATTTTTCAAGTTTCGTTTACGTTTACGCTATCTTTAGACACACTCGTCTTTAATATTCAAAGTTAGATGTAATCAGAGATTGAAAATGATTCGAAAAATAGAAATCTTCAGCGTATCAAGGTCTCAAAACATCCGAGAGAACAGATACGATAGCTCATATTAAAACAGAAGATAAAAGGAAAAATCTAGATCTATCTCTCGATAAAGATCCGCGAAGAATGAGGACAGAAGAGCTGAACAGGGGAACACGGGCAAAATAATAGTAATCAAACTCTGCCGAGAGACCGGTGTTCGTTCAGAATTTGTTCCGCGCCAACGCTCGTTAAGGGAAACAAGAGAAATGAAAAAAGAGAGAGAGAGAGAGAGAGAAAAGAAAAAATACTCGACCGAGCAAACATGACCGACAAAATGGAGCACGTGATCCGATAACCACCGATACCGGACTTGCAAATCCGAAATGGACGTGCAGACGCGGCCGCAATCCTCCTGGGTTAAACCTCGTTTCGATTGTTCCCAGCGTTTTCTGGTCTAGCGAAACGGTGCACAAAAGGGTCACGTTCTCCCCGATCCGCGTCGGACCGCATTTTCATTTGCATTTATACACGCACGACAGGACGGCCGGCGGAATGAATCCACCGCGAAGCCGTGGACCGTTTTTCGCAACAGCAGCAGCAGCAGCAGCAGCAGCAGCAACAGACGAGTCCGGGAGTATGTATCAAGCACCAAAAGTGAAACGCGCGCATATTGTGAGCCACGCGCGCGCGTCCGAGTTTTACCGATGGAAATTAGGGGACTTGGCACTACCGTTTACGAGAAATCCTCGTGAAACGACGGTTTAAATAACTCAGAATTGGATCTAAAGTGTCCCTGGATCGCAATATGCACGTTGATCACGACATAACGAATGAGAATGGTCTCTGTACCGCATAAAACATCGCAACTCAAAATGCAACAAGTAGTCAGAAAAATAACGACAAAATAATTAAACAAAAATAGTCAATAAAAATAAATCTCGACGGCAATCGGAGCCTATGCGGATGACATGCCAAAATTAATAAATTAAAATGAGATCTCAAGTCAAACTCATTTATTAAATTCTAAACGTTTCGACCCACTTCGGGTCTTCTTCAGTAGCTGCAAAATACAAAGAAACAAAAATAGAAGATAATCGATACAATCAGAAAATTATAAAACTCGTATACATACAATCCGCAAATAAATTAAATATCATTCTCTCCCTATTCAAACCGTCCGGCCGTCGGAGTGTCTCCCTAACGGTGACCATCGTCAGGAAGGAACGGAGCAGTGACTCCCTACCAACACTAATCAACATGGTATAAATTAACGTAGAACAATTCACAAGAATTAAAAATTAAGAACCGGGAAGAACACTCACCCGACAGCAAAAAACAGAGAGAAGACGATGCTACACGTGACACATCACTCTAACGACTGTGCGGTATTCTACCTCGACACAGTCGATACATATATACGCAAAAAACAATATAAAAATAAAATATGAAAATAAAAATAAAATAAAAACAACTAAACTAATCGGCACTCATGTCAAAAGTCTAACAAAAAACCCGGCTATGTAAAATCACAAAGCTAGATTTTGGTAAATTTTTCTATTAACAGATCAAGATTCTCGTTTAATTTATCAGTGTCGCTATGTAAATTTAAACTATTCCTCTGACGTTTTATGTGATCATTTCGGATATCAACGTTTACCTAAAAAAGGCTCCTCGTCTAAGACTTTTACATCCTCCCAATTAAATTCATGGTTCATAATCTATGTTCCGATATGACTGATAATTGTGACGCGTTTCTTTTTATGTTGTTGCGATGTGTCTTTCATCCTAGTTTTCAACAATCTACCCGTCTGCCCTACGTACGACGCATCACAATCCATACAATCAATTTTATAAACTACATTATTATGGTAGTTCTCTTGGTAACTATCTTGTGTACTTTAATGAATTTACGGAGACTGTTAATTGCTGTATATGATGGAATGACATCCAAATCACGTGTAATGTCCTCGATTCTCTTCGATACATTATTAATATACGGAATATAAAGTACGAAACTTTTTTCTGCGTTAGAATCTTGTCATTGCATACATTTGCTCTATTGTTATGCAAACTTATTATTATAGCGGAAGAACAACTTTTTTAACCGCGCTTGTATGGTATGAAATATCAAATTGAGAGGATAATTATTAGACAAAAGAACTCCAATCATAGACTCAAAGTTAACTTTATGGAATTTCGGATGAGATAGCCAAAAAACTTTATCTATGAGGCTGATAATGGTGCCTTTTTTATGACAGAGAGGATGCTGCGCGATTCAAAATTAAATATCTACCTGAATACGTCGGCTTATGAAACAAATCAAACTCAATGCTCCCATTATTTATAATAATGGTGACATCTAAAAAATTAAATCGGTTGTCAACCCCTCCTCCATGGTGAACTGCAACCTAGGATGGAAAGAATTGAAAGTGTTTAAAACTGATTTAATCTGGAGGTGGGGCCGCAACGCGATTATCTCAACATACTAACATAAATGGAAATGACAAAATGGAATCGCAACAGCATCGCTCTACTCTCCACATCTTGGCACAAGCGCATATCCCAATAATCGGTGAGAGGGGGGAACCCTAGGCGTGCAAAAGTCTGTTGATAAACATACTATTACCCATAAATAAGTCGGTTCATATAAAACGATATTGCCAGAAAAATTTCATCTCGTGGAATAATACACTCGTTTCAATATACCCCCATCTGTTAATTAACTATCATCGCCATCTCCAATGGTACGGTTGGTTGAACAATGATGTAACAGCTAGTTGAAACTACTTCACATCACTATCCACACATAAACCATTTATTTGTTCACTAATTGGAAACTCTCAGAAATGCCGAATCAGGTTTTTTCGAATTGCCTTATATATCTCTTAATTGTAAACATTTTTTTGCCAATTAATAAAGAGGTTATTCCTAGATGACAAACGATGACCGTAAGGCAATTCGTTTTAATATGCACCTTCGGCAGACCATACGCTCTACTAAATCATTCATTACACGAATTTTATGAGATGGAAAAGAAGATTACATTTCGTCACAACAAAAATCCAGAACTTAACGGGACGGGGGTTTTACCGAGAGCGTATGTCCTGCCGAGGTGCATAAACCGAATTGGACCCCCTTTACCGCCCTCCGTCATCGTGTCCATCTAGGGAATAATCACCTCTTTATTACTGGCAAAAATTTTTACATAAGATAATATTAGGCAATTCCGAAACTGATTCGCCTATTCTGATAGTTTCCAATTAGTAACAAATTCATGGTTTATGTGTGGATAGTGATGTGAGCTCGTTTCACTAGATGTTACATCATTGTTCACCAACGACCATTGGATTGGCTATTGATAGTTTAATTAACAGATTGGGGTATATTTAAAAAGAGTGTATTAATTCCACGAGATGATTTTTATTGGCAATTGTTTTAATATGACTCGACTTATTTGATGTTTAATATGTCTTTATCAACAGACTTTTGGCACGCTATGGGTTTCCCCCCTCTCACCGATTTATGGCGGATATCGCTTGCAAGATTTGGAGAGTGAGAGCGATTGCTGCGATGCCATTGTCATTTCCATTTTATTTTAAGATATGTTGACGATGTCGCAGTTGGCGGCCCCACCCTCACCTGCTAAAATAGTTTTAAACACTTTCATTCTTTCCAATCCTAGGTTGCAGTTCACCATGGAGGAGGGTTGACAACCGATTTAATTTTTGAGATGTCACCATTATTATAATAATCTGCGATCATTGAGTTTGATTTGTTCATAATCCGACGTATATCAGGTATATATTTAAATGGAATCGCAGATCCTCTCTGTCCCTAAAAAAGGCACCATTATCAGCCTCATAGAATAAGGTTTTTTTGGCTATCTCATCCGAAATTCCATAAAGTTAACTTTGAGTCTATGATTGGAGTTCCCAATTTTGTCTAATAATTATCCTCTCAATTTGATATTCATACATTACACCGCGCGGTAAAAAAGTTGTTTTCCGCTAATCATAATAAGTTGTCATAACAAATGAGGTCAAATGTATGGGCAATGACAAGTTCTAACGCCGAAAAAAGTTTCGTACGTTAAATATTCCGTATATTAATAATGTCTCTAAGATGCATGGGACATTTACACTTGAGTTTGGATGTCATTCCATCATATACAGCAATTAACAGTCTCCGTAATTCTTAAGTACACAAGGATAAGTTACCAGATACTCCATAATAATTTAGTTTCTAAATTGATTGTATGGATTGTTATGCGTCCGTATGGCGTAGGGCAGAACGGGTAGATTGTTTGAGAACTAGGATAAAGACAGCGCAACAACATAAAGAAACGCCGTCCACATTATCAGTCATATCGGACATAGAATTATTGAACCATGAATTTAATTGGGAGGATGTAAAATTCTTAGACAGGAGCCTTTTTTAGGTAAACGTTTGATATCCGAAGATCCACATAAAAACGTCAGAGGAATAGTTAAATTTACATAGCGCACTGTAAATTCAAAAACGAGAATCTTACTGTTAATAGAAAAATTTACCAAAATCTACCTTGTGATTTTACATAGCCTGGTTTTTTTGTCAACTATTTGTACATGAGTGCCGATTTAGTTGATTGTGTTTTTATTTTTATTTTTTCTTTTCAATCTTTTATTTTTATATTTGTTTTTTGCGTATATAATTTATCGACTGTGTACGACGGTAAATACCGCCAGTCGTTAGAGTGATGTTCACGTGTATCATCGTCTTCTCTCTGTTTTGCTGTCGGGGTGAGTGTTTCTTCCCGGGTTCGTAATTTTAATTCTTGTGAATTGTTCTACGTTAATTTATACCATGTTGATTAGTGTTGGTAAGGGAGTCACTGCTCCGCTTCCTTCCTGACGATGGTCACCGTTAGGGAGACACTCCACGCCGGACGTTTGCATCCGGGAGGACGAATAATAGTTACTTTACTTTGCGGATGTATATATCCGAGTTTTAAAAATTTTCTGATTGTAACGATTATCTTCTATTTTTGTTTCTTTGTTTTTGCAGCTACTGAAGAAGACCTCGAATTGGGGCGAAACGTTTATATTTAAATAAATGAGTGGTTGACTTGAGATCTCATTTTAATTTATTCATTGTGTGCATGTCATCCGCATATGCTCCGATTGGTCGTCGAGATTTTATTTTATTGTAACACAAATATTCGAGCCGAGACTGATAGTTTTTTTATATTAAAAAATAGTCCATCTAATTCATTTCTAATATCAACAAATGAAAGCAATAAGAGCTAGATAAGTTCTTCATAGAATATATTTGTGAACAATGTTTAATACATAAATTATTAAAATTATACGAAGAATTTACTTTCTGTATAATATTTAATAATTTAACATGTTAGCCATCTTTTCACATAATTTCTATTATAGAACTATCTAGGCTCTTATTGCCTTTTTATTTGTTTGTTAAAAATTTTCTACAGGCTGTTAAAATTAGACGAATTAATTTCATTAAACAATAAATATTTAATTTTACGGATTACACATGTACAGAAAGAGGCGATACGTGATTTAAAAAAAAATCCCTTCGGCAACTTTCACCGTTATTTCGTTTATACTGCAAGATGGAATCAACGATGTTTTGGATAACGTTATACTCGGGCTCTTGTTATTCTCCGCGTGATCTCTATGCAACCTTGTAACGCGCAAGAAAGTGAATGTCGCAATGTGTTAAATCCATTCTTCCGTTTTCTGCTTAGCACCCGCTTGTCATACTGTCCATGGCCAGCGACTTTTCCTCTAGTTTCCTTTCCCGATCCAATTGAGCACTCCTCGAATTCTACCCTTTCAAGCTCCGACTTGATCGTCTTCCCTCCCCTCGTTCGCAGTATTCTTTGCCCTTTGCGCTAATCGTGTACCTAATAATTCTAACGCTTTTCTTTTCTCCCTTAGCCGCCATCCGTGGCCATTTTTTCGCCACCTACACTGAAACAATTCTATATCGAATTTCTAAACGGGTTTTCAAGTCTTCAAATCGAACTCTATCGGTGTTTTTAAATTTTATCGGCATGGATTTTTATTAACGTGCCCGTCTGATTCTCATGTCACTTTTTTCCTTGAACATTGTTCTCCACTTTACTATATATAATGTTCTTTATCTTTATTCGTTTGAATTCGAACTTTTAAGGAACGGGAATAAAACAAAGAAGAGCCAACGATGATCGCACCTTGTTAATGGCCCAGCATTTAAAATTCGTAAGAACCTGAAGAATTTCGAGAGAGAATCGGTTTTTCAATACTTTTGCGATTATCCCTCCCTTCTCTCTCCTCTTCTTCAAGATCAGCATTAGAACTAGGAAAGAAGAACGAGACGTTAACATAATTAAAATTGTCTTTCCTATCAATCTTCTTGGAAACCAGTTTATGACAAGTGTCTCTTGCCGGAGGCTACCTAAAAGTTTCACCCTTCGCTTTTTTTCGTCGCAACCTCCTCTTCTCGAGAAGCGTTCCTCGCGGACATGGAGAGGCCCACATCGTTTTTTTCGCTCCCGACGAATAGCCTTTCGCGTCCTCTGTTCATTTCGAGAGTTTGCGTTCCTCAATCTACGTCTCTATTCCCGTGACTCTTTCGAAGGCGAACGCGAACGTGCCATTTGTTCGGCTATACACCGCCGTTCCCGTTCAATAACCCCCCCCTAGGAAAAGCAACCCCTCGGATACATCACGGAGGGGCGGCGAAGGTAGAGTGCTACGTTATAGCTAACTAGTGTAAAGGATAATGAAGTCGGCCGAATCAAGAGAGAAATTGATCCGTTTTCGTATTTTTACCTCGATTGCCCGTACTGAGGCCCCACCAGGGGGTAAAAAGGGGGCGAATAGACGTCCGCGTGGTTATCCTCCTCGTCGAGGTAGAAAGAATAAGTTCCTCCGGTCGAGCGCGTCGAGAAATAAAAATCTCGCTCGCCTATTACTCTACCTTTCCCTTTTACCAAAACCATACCAATCATAAAGAATCGTACAGTCGTTCGCGAGATCTCATAAATTCGAACTCCAGGGTTCGCATTAAAATCTGTGTTTACAATCGTAATTTAAAAAAGAAGTCACTATCTTCGAGCACATTACTTTCTTCTCGTGTTAATGGAATCTTAAAAATTTCATATTCTCGCTTCATTTATCTCAACGTCAGAGAATACTTTTACATTTTTTATTCTCTCTTCGCATCTTTTTTTCGAAAATCAGTTTACCAATTACTTTGTTGTATTAACCACAATTTTTGAATTTTGCTGTCAAAAATAAAATGTCTCTTTTCCTCTGTCTCCTCTCTCTCTCTGCTTAATACTCTCTCAGCCATATCATGAAAGAATTTCGTTAAATTACGCGCGGTACAAACGAATCCAGCCTCTGCCCGAACTGCTTCTTTCCTCCCTTTCTTACAGACGAGTAAATTTCCCTCCCTATTTGGCCGCCGTAGCGCACGAGCTAAGCACTCTTGTAAGCACCATGTACTCTAGAACCGGCGGATCTCTTTCTCGCCTCGCGAAAAACACCACGGGAGAAGCCGCGGAATTGTTCTTGCTTCAATGCGAATAAACCACAGAACCGGGCGCGCGACCAGCATAAACCGACACGGCGCAGGATTGGTCGAGGGTAGAAACGAAGGGCCCGTTTTTTCGCGTTTTCCCCCTAACCCTGATCGGGGTTTTTAAAAAACCCCCGGGGGGAAGGCCCCTTTTTATATTAAAGATTTTAAAAGTTGAGGACCCCGGGTTAAAAGTATCAAAAATTTTACGGTTTTTTTAAAGGGTTTTAAAATTTGTTTATTCACTTTCTAAAAGGGGTTTTCGGACTAGACTTAGTTTCTGGGGGCCCCCTCTCTCGAGGACTGATCGGGGGCCCGCGGGGAAAATTTGGGAGTCGGGGTAGGGCGGCACCGATGGGGGGCCCGATTGGGGCATCGGAAAATCAGGCGATGTAACCGCCAATTTTCGGCGAGTGTACACTTGGTTTCACTTTTTCCTTGGCGTAAAAACCCAAAGGGGTTTTAAAAAAAAATTCTAAAAAATTCGATCGCCTCGAGGATTCGAAACCAAAAAGAATTTTTTCTCATCTTTACTGACCAAAAAAGGGAAAAAAAACCTTTTTTTAAAAATTTAAAACTTAACCCAAATTTTTAAAATTTTTCATGTGATTTAGAATTTGGGGTTTTTGGGGGCCCTTTTTCTGCCGACACCCCCCTTTGTTTTGGTTTTTCCCCTTTGAATTGGGGACTCTTGGTTGGGCGGGGGTTTTAAAAAAAAATGGAAAAAAAATTGCGATAAACTTTCTGAGAAAATGGGGGCTTTCCCATCTCCACAGCGGGCAGCGAAAGGACCCCGAGTTTTCCCCCTTGGTACGACAGGGGGGAAAACATCTTAAAAAGGGAGTGCCCCGACTGCCCTCCCCTTAAACGGGGTTTTTTTTGTATAGTTAAATTTAAATTTAAAAAAGTTCTTTTTAAACGAGAAAACGCGCTTCTAAAACATTCGTCTAAAAAAAATGTTGAAGTTTTTCCCCCACTTCTTAAGACTTTTTAAAAGGAAACATTATCAAAAAGGGCCCCCGGGGGGGTTAGGGGGTTTTTTTTCTTTTTGTAAACCCGGGTCGCTTTGGACAAAAACTCGCCGTGTAAAAACCCATTTTTTTTTTTTTTATTTTTGTAATTTAAATTTTTTTTTTTTTTTTTGGAAATTTATAACATTTAAAAATATTTTTTTAAAAATTGACATTTAAAAAAAATTTTTTTAACCCTTTTTTTTCCCATTTAAAAAAAAAAAATTTTTTTTCTGTAAAAAATTTTTAAAAAATTTTGGGGAAAAATTTTTAAAATTTTTTTTCGAAAAATATTTACTACTATAAAATTTAAAAAGGGAAATTTAAAAAAAATTTTTGCTGGAGTTTCGCAAAAATTTCCCCTTTTTTAAAAAAACTTCTTCATCTTTAACCCCCTGCAAAAGGGTTTTTTTTTTTAAAAATCGTTTTTTTAAAAAAAAAGAATAGAAAGTTTTTCCACTTTAAAATTTTTTACGGCCGTCTTAACCTTTTTCCCTTTTACGTCTAACAAAAGGTCGGCATTTCAAAAAAAACCCCGTTTTTCCTGTTTCCCCTACATTTCCCCCCTTTACCCTTCAACAAAGCGGGACCCCCTTTGGGGGGCGGGAAATTTGTCTATTGGTTTTCCCCAGGTAGATTACAAAAGTACCCCGGGGCCCCACAAAAAAAAAATATATTTAAAATAAAAAAATTTTTAAGGGAAATTTTTTATTTCTAAGCTAAAAATTTTTAAAAATTTTTTTAAAAATTTTACAATAAAAAATAATTAAAAAAATTAAAAATTTTTTTTTCCGTTTTTTTTGAAAATTTTTTACAAATTTTTTTTTTAAGTATGATATTTTCCGTTTTAAACATCCAAAAAATTTTTTTTTTTGACAGAAAGAAACGAATTTTTTTTTTAAAAGGAAAAAAATTAAAATTTTTTTAAAAGAAAATTTTTAAAAAAAATTTTAAATGTTAAAAATGTTTCCAAAAAAAAAAAAAAAAAATTATACAAAAATAAAAAAAAAAAAAAAAGGGGTTTCCCCCCGGGGAGGTTTTGACCAAACATTCGCTTACAAAAGGGGAAAAAAACCCCCAAAAAAGCCCCCGGGGGCTTCCGATAAGCTTTTTTCAACGGTTAAAAATGCGGGGAAATTTTTTAAATTTTTTTTTAGACGAATGTTTTAAAGCGCGGGGGTTTTTCCCCCCTTAAAAAACTTGTTTCAAATTTTTTACTATAATAAAAAAATCCTCTTTTAAAAAGGGGGGGGGACTCGTGACTCCCCCTTTTAGAAAAATTTAAAAAAAAGGGGGGTGAGTCATCCCCAAATTTTTTGGGAAGAAGAAGCAAAAAGGGAAAAGGAAGGGGAAAAAAATTTGCATACGATGGGGGAAAAACAAAATGGTTCGGGGGTCGTGCCACTCGCGTACGTTTTAAAACAAAAAGTTGCCCCCCGACGAAATACAGGGTATGGGTTTTAAAACCCACTCTCACCCCCGGGGGCAGTGAAAATCGCATTCCCCCTTTTTTATAGAAACAGGGGGAAAAATTTTTGCGCAAAATCCCCTAAAAGCACAGGCACGGGGCTGGGTAAGGGTTTTTACCCCTCTTTATTGCATCGATTTTTAGAAAGGGTGTTGTACCTTTCCCCGGGCCCCCTTGGCCCCCAAAAAGTCAAAAGGGTTTTAAAAAAAATATATATTAAATACTAAAAAACTTAAATTATTTAAATTTTTTTATTTCATTTGCAGAAAAACCCCCGGGGGGTCTGACAGGGATGGTTAAAGCGACCCCCTCTCCGCAGGGCGCAGCAGGGCCCCCTTTTGGGGGCCCCCGCCGTAACCCCAGCCGCCGGCCCCCCTCGCCCAGGCCCACCAATTTCCTCGCCTCCCCCGGCCCCTTTTTTTTTTAAAATATTTTTTTAAAATTTTTTATAATTTTTTTAAAATTTTTTTAAATTTTTTTTTTATATTTTGATTTTATATTCTTTTTTTTTTTTTTTCTTTTTAATTTTTAAATTTTATATTTTAATTTAAAACAAAAACACACACCACACCACCCCCACAAAATTTTGTAAATTTACAAAAATTTTTTAAATAAAAAAAAATTTTTTAAAGGGGTGTATTTTTTTTGATTAAAAGTTTCCCCCTTACCTCTTTTCCCTTTAAAATTAGGAAAATAAAGAAATTATTAAAAAATTATCTTTTTAAAAACTCTCCTCCTTCGCGTTTTCTCTCCCCATCTTTTTGGCTCTCTCAAAACTTTTATTCTTTTTTTTTCTCTCTCTCCCCTCTTATTTTTTTGTTTTCTCTCTGCGCTTTTGCCGTTTCGGCTCTTTTCTCTTTTGTAGCATGGAAACGCCGCCCTCCGTGTCCCTCGCATGGATGCGACCCCCCGGCTCCTCGAACGGGGAGATGTAAAAAATTTACACTGGAATTTTTTTTTAAAAAAATATAGTTCTTTGGAAGATTTTTAAATGGGGGACAGCCGTGGAGGGCGGGGGTCTCTGCAAACTAAAATTTCGAAATTTTCCCCCAAAAGAAAAGGGGGGGCTTCAAAAAAATGGTTTTTGGGTTTTTTTAAAAACAAAAATATTAATTTTAAAAAGGGAGGAAAAAAAAATTAAAATTAAAATTTTTTTTTTAGTTTGCCCCCCGTATTTTTTGTTGTTTTGGGGGGTCAAACCTCTTTATTAAATTAAGGGAAAAGAATGGGAAAATTTTTCAGATGACGACTTTGAAGAATGGAAGCGGGAGAAGAATGGACGGTAAGATAAAATTAAATATAGTATTATATTTTTAAATGAATAAGTATGTTACATTTTCAATAATGGTTTTTGTGTTTCCAGACATGGTGATTGGGATTGGATCCATATATAAGAGACGATGACGGCGGATTTCTATGATTGGGGTCTAGGTGTGGCTGTTCGAGCCGGAACTGTACCTGTGTATGAAAAATTGGACGGTAACGAATAAAATTTATAATATTGTTATTATATATGTAAATAATAATTGTATATTTTAAATTAATAAGTTGTTTATGTTTACAGTATGAACCACTCGTTCCAATAAGGTTCCAGAGATTGGGTGTCGGATTGGGACGCCTATTTAAGAGCGACGAAGAAGCTGATGGGGGTCTGGTGCAACTTTTCCATCTCTTACCAGAACCGTTACGAGTGTTAGGCCGTCTACCACCGCGCCAAAGCCGTCGCCGTCACCGGCTACGTCACGCGCCGCAAGCACCGCCGCAATCACAGCCGCCGTCACCTCGCAACCCCAATCGTCCAGAAGGGAAACTGATTTTATTTTTTGTATTTTTATTATATCCTATTTATATATTTTATATTATAGTTTTCTATTTTTCTATTTTGTTTATAGGATGTTTAAGTTTTATTTATATTTTTTATTTTTAGTTTCACCACACACACACACACACACAACAAATGTAAATGTACACATATTTTATAGATTAAAAAATATTAGATCAAATGAGTGTAGGTATTTTAGATAAAATGCTTCCTTACCTCTTGTTTCCCTTTTTAAATTATAAGTAAATATAAAGAAATTATTAAAATATTTTAAAAAGCTCTCTCTTTTCCTCTCTCTATTTCATCATTTATATGGCGCTCGAAATTCTTATTTCGCCGTAATCTCGCCCAAAACTCGTTATGTCTCTTTTTCTCGTCTCTTAGCGTACGTCTCTAGCTGCAGCCCGTTTCTTTCTCTTCTCGGTACGGCTCTCACGCTGCCAGCCCGTCTCTTTCTCTCTCTCGGCGTCTCTATTTTGCCGTCTTCTCTCAAAAATCGTGGGCTATTTTTATACTCTCTCCCCTTCACATTTCTCTCGCGGTCTTATTTCGACGTCTCTCTCATAACACTAGTATGTCTCTTCTCCTCGCGTACGTCTCTTCGCTGCAAGCCCGCTTCTTTAGTCTCTCTCGCGTATTAAATCGCAGTCTCTCTCTCGCGCGACGAGAGCGCGCCGAATCTCTCTCTTCTCGCCGCCAAATCCGATTCTCTCTCGCGCGCTGTCTCTTTCCTTTCTAGTGGTTGCTCCTCGACAAAATGATGTAAGCGGTGGAGCGCAAATAAAGTACACATGAGTATTACATATAAGTATTTATTTGTTTAGATTACTACATAACTAATATAAAGTTTTATTACTATTTAAATAAAAACTAAAGGCCACCCCGTCGCAATCGAAAGTTGGTGCATGTCGAAGGCGTTGTAGCGCGTATCGCATCGGCCAATTCTATCGCATTCGTTAACAGGGATGCAATATTGGAGAACTGCGTAGTTTGATATCAACCGTTCGATGAGCCTCGTCAATCGATCGAACATATTCGATGCATGAATCGAGCTCGGACAGTACGAGTAACGTCCGATTCGACCAGATCATCATGAGCACGTGCCGCCGATTCGAATATGAGCTTGGTTGTAGTTTATCTGTGAAAATTACTGTTAGCGGCCCGACGACACTATGAAGTTATACAATCGTTGTGAGAGAGTAGGTTCAAATTAATTTTGGAGAGGGGTACGTGATGTAGAGTCCTTTCCAAGTTTCGAGAGATTAGTATTAGCTGTTTTCCCGATTTGATCTCCTATGGAGAAATTTTTCCTCCACGTAAACTGGCGGATCCCACTTGATGCGATTTCGAGGAATGAATTCCGTGGTCGTCAAATGAGTATCGGCTTCAAGGATACGAACCGCACGAGACTCCAGGAAACGCTTATGTAAAAAAATGAGGGGAAAAAAAAAAATTAAAACTACATTAGGAAAAAAAAGAAATATATAACTCATAAAAAAAAAATATAAAAATAGAAAATAAAAAGATAAAATAGAAAAAGTTATTATCTTACTAGTCGCATTTCTTCTCGACGTTTCACGCGTATCGCATTGTAGAGTATAGTAATTCATGCTGCTGCTTTTTGGTGAAGAATCTTTTCTCGAGGGTTATTAACAAAGGAACACCAGTCAGAACAGTCGAAGAGAGACTGATGTACAAAAGTACTAATAATCGAGTAAGTAACACCATTTTTAAAAATTAGAGAAGGGGGAATTCCTAGAACTATATATCTTGGAGGGGGAAAATAAAGAAAAATATTTTAAAGTAGTGGGATATAAACAGATTGAAATATAGGAAAAAGGAATCTACGTAGAAATTTATAGTCTGAAGGGGATACCAAAGAGAAATATTAAAAATATTAGGAGACCAAAGGACTTTCTTAGAAATTAAATATCTGGTGATTGAAGGAAAGAAATAACAAAGGAAAATAGATGTAAACAATAGGGTTTATTCATAAAAACGGATGATGACGGATCCAGCCGGGATTTTGCGGCGACCACCAATTGATAATTTAAATACATTTTGTAACGCGCAAATGTTTACAGTTATCATTCGTAGAGGATAGGATGTGGGAGTCTAAGCTTATTTAATGCAACGGTACATCTTCATATATGGCATCCAATGGTTCTCAATGGTGAACCGCTGTCGCAGCGGTCCATATTTGGGCAACCATTCCGCTTCGAGTCCTTTACATACACGAGAGAGGATCTCATCGTCTTTCTGCTAATTTAGGCCAAACGATTAGCTGCCGGTAATCAAGCGCTTGGTGAGAAATGCCGTATGGAACATTTACAATCCTCCCCGGTAAGCTGTATGAGTTGAGTTAGCCACGAGCCTGACGCCTTTCGAACTTTATGAAGCACGCTCATGGGCACAGAGGCATGCGAAGAAATAGTGCGACAGCAAGGAATATCCTCTTATCAGGATGCGCTTCCTACGATAAATCGTTTTTTGTTAGTATAATCCTGCATGGGTCGACAAACGTTGGTTCGGACCGAATATTCTTCGATGCGAGTCAGTGAGAGGTATTACTTCACTAACACAAACAATCTCACATCTATCTTGAGTATGTATCATCCCTCTCCCCTCTTTCACTACAGTATTTGTGAAAACATGTTTTAGGGTGATTGTGCGCACGGATGTTGGTCAACGGGTTGTACTGGATCACACGATCGTGTATATGAGGGCAGGCAGTACGCAGTGGTTATTATTAGGCACTTTTCCTTACATCAAATTCCAAATCTGTCACATCCACCGTTGCGATTTGATCGGATTCGTTTGCGAGAACAATCGATAATCACAAACGGACCGTTTGTAAAACCGTCCGTGATGGTGAGATTGGGCTCGAGGTACTCGATCCGTACTAGTTCTTGCAGAGAAACCGTGGTGTAGGTGTTCGTACAGAAGACCATCTGTTTTATACAAAAATCCAGATTCAAGTCGTCCGTACGGATAACTTTCCGCGTAGTTCAGGAAAAAGAGTGTCAGTTGGTAATTTACAGATGTCGAAATGACTGATAATCCGGACATCATGAAATTTTTAGCCCTGTCTGCAGAGCAAAAATTACATATCGCGGCTTCCTCCAGTTGAGTGCGAGTATTAAATGGCCCACGAATGCTGTGGCTCGTCGTGAATAGCGGAACATTCGCATTTATAGATCCCACGAGCGGAAACCATGCTGAAGGTAAAAGTCCGTTCAGAGCGCGCAGCATCGGACACTTCTTAATCGCGCTCGAACAACACGTGTGGCATTCGCATGTATCTGAATATGCTTTGATAAAAAGGCTAAAGTGCAGAATATCATAAAAGCCAATGTAGTGTCGTGGCGATAGATTAAGATAACTCCTGACGGCATTAATCACTACTAGTTTGTAGCATCACAAAATCCCGCAAACATTGTTAGAGCGGTACGCAGAAATTGCAATTGGCCCACTCGCAGAGGAATAGACTACTCCAGCAAGCGTACTTATAACCCTGTTCTATCGAATGATATTCGTTAAAAGTTTTGAGCAACTTGTTATTCCCTACATTTCTGTGAGATCCACCTCCACCCCCATCGAGCTCCATTAGCGAATTTGTCAAACATGGAATGCGACACAATATTTCCCAGTGTAACATGGATCCATCAATTGGATGGGTTATCACTTTAGTCGTCCCCTCGATATTAAGAAAACTCTCATAGGCAATGTATATAATCCTGTGTGTATGGGTCTTCTTATCCGCGTCCGCTGTATCAAATGTCGGTGTGGCAACGGGTTGTATGTGCGAGTCTCCAATTCTTGACGATGCGATCGTCAAGACTGCCTTCATCGATGTTGAGAATCTCAGTCATGTTTAGATGGTGCGCACGCAACAAATCCCAAAATTGCTAAAAACGCAACGTGTGACAGAGGTGAGTCCTTCTTTAGTAGTGATCTGAGATTGAGCGAATGAGTTGCTGTGGTCTGATTTGTGTTCTTCGTGGCTTATTCAACACGAGAATAGCCGGCGCACGAGGGTGGCCCGCCGTCGTACGTGCAATCAATGGGTATCTCTTCAAACGCGAAAATCGAGCATGTCCTCCTGGTAGTCAAACGCGGAACACCTAACTCAGTAATGCTCCACGTACGAGACGGCAGGTTAAAATGAATAGCGCCGGCCTGCTCGTTCCGCTATCTTAATCTGGTGGTACATCGGTGAAAATTAGTCTTGGATCTTTGAACGGTTATTGTGCTGGAGCACCCCGCGTTCACGTTACACTCTATGCGGATAATGTTCACGTGATTAATATAATCCGGCCAAATGTGACGATTTGTGCAATTTTCGCGGTTGACAGTATAAACGATTCGAGAATCCAGCAGCGATCCAATGTGGGGCAGCTAAAGTATTCTGTAGGAACTGATCTCGCTCTCATCGTATTGAACTAGACGCGGGATGAACGATTGGATAATCTTCATCGTACGGGACACCTTTATCGCTAACAGGCATTAGTGTTTCGGTGGAAAGTGACGTTTCACAAAAATTTCTGTATCGCTTGCAGCTCGTACGATCCCTCGGGGGGGGGGGAATCGTTTAATTACGCGTCGTCTGTGCCGTAGTAAAATTTATTATTCGAGAATTCACATCAGATTTATAGTGTGATAAGTTTCAAAATTCCGTCAGACGGCTCGTAGTCCGCGTCGCTCAAAATCTTATGGGCGGAAAGAGGTCGCCACGCGAGGACGCTACTCTCCAGTCAATGTAGTGTACGACATGTTGACAAAACTGAGTTAAATAACGCAATGTCAGTCTTAAATTTGCGGCGAGAAACTCGGGAGAAAACTGCAAGCAACACAACTGTCCGCAGATTACTCGATGATCTACGTTTGATAAGAGGGTTATTTGTAAGGTTATTCCAATTTGCGGCAATTAAATATCGCACCAATTCCTCGGGTAAGTCGAATTGCTAATAAAACTGTCGAAATAAATGCGGATTTCTGCTTTTTGCATACGCCACCCAATGAGTGCCAGGACCGTCTGTACTGTCTAGATTAAACGATTACCCACTTATCATTCTCGCGCGCCGATTTATCGGTTAAATTATTGCAATAAAATACACCTCTAAAGTAGGGAATGTGCATACGTTTTGACAGTTGTGAGCAATGCACATTTGTAGATTACACCCTTTTCGGCATTTTTAACGTTTTTTGGGACGTTTTTTTTTCTTCGTCCCTTTTAAATATTGTAAGGGGCAGTAAGCCCACGGTCTTCCATGGCGCGTTGTGGGTAGTATTTTTTTTGCAAAAAAAAAACCGTTGCGGGGGCTTTTCTATGTTACCGCTTTGCACCCAAAGCCGCTCCCCCAAACCCCGGATCCGAGCGCGCCCACATTGGTAAAACGGAAAAAAATTCCGCCTCGTTTCGCTCCCCGAAAGTTTTTCCCTTTCTTCGTCTTTTTTTTGTTTTAAGCCCTGCCGGTTTCGTTTTCCCTTTTCATCGCTGTCCGACAACTGCGGGCCGGCTCTCTAAAACCGAGATGAGTCTTTCCCCGACGATGCGAGGTTTCGTTTTCTCGGCGATACCTTACCCGCCGCGTGTCTCTCGGTGATCCGGGGCCCCGAGGGGGGTACGCTATATCGTGTTACGGCACGGCAGCGCCCAAATGGGTTGACACCTTGTTAAACTCTACCCAAATCGCTTTTCCCAAAACCCGAGTCCCGGCCCCCAAAATAAAAAGCCGGGATATGAAGCTCAAACGGAAGGCGTTTATCGCGATTAATAGACCTGTGCAAATTTTCGTTAAACCCCGGTTGCAATTTTGGGACATTACGAGCAAAGGGGCGAGTCCGCGAGTTAAAAGGGGTTTTTTGGGCGGTCAAATCGGGAGTGAGAAAATGAAATTTTTTGGCAAACTCTGACGATACGAGTGAGAATTCGACGACAGAGTACGTGCACCCGGTGAAAAAAGGTGGCCAAAACAGGGCTACGATGCTACCGAAAACTATACGCGCGATCGTTGCGGCCCTTCAAACTGCGGTAAAACCAAGGGGGTTGATAAGCTGGTGGGGAAAATCGGGACGGGTGCGTTTCGAGAAAGGACGTTACTCTAAATTTCTTTAACAGCCGAAAAATGCTTTTGGAGAAATTTTTTCGCCGATTGACGGAAATCCCGGGTACTTTTTCATTTTCCCAAAAACGTGAGCATTCCCCGAGCGAGGGGTATCCAAAAATTTTTTTTTGTCTTTGATGACGTGGCATGGACAAGCAAGATACGATAAGAGAGTACTTTCAATGGGGCGCCAAATCGAACATCGATGCTCACTTGTCAGACTACGCGGGGAAAACCGAAAAAAATTCTTTTCGGACAAGCGACCTTTTTCCTGTTTTTTTCAGGACGCACCATTTGAAGCACGTGTTACAAGATCACCCTGAATACCCCACAGTCGTATGAGGATTTTAGTAATTTATTGACTGTTGGAACCCAAAAATTGGGGTTTTTAGGAAAGACAAGGACAGCCTTTTGAAGGGGCGATACAGAAAGATTGGCATGTGATAAAACATTATTACGGAAATACGTATTACATACGTTAAAAATTAGTCATAAATCCGTAGTATTTTTCGAAAAATAGAGTAAAAATTTACATTAACATATAATAAATACATATATAATAAAGTAAGCAAAATTACTAACCATTTTATAACATTAGATATATGTTATTGAATAAAAAATACCCAAGTTATGCAATAAAATTTCTAGTTCCTTAAAACCCTTACGCGGGGACGATTCTCACGATCCGCATTCAAATTTCCGTCAAAGGGAAAATTTTTAAAGTTGATGAATTTACGGGGAACATCTGTGTTAATTAGAAATTTAAATTTCTCTGTTGAGATCAGGGCAAAAAAATAATGAGAATTTATAATGATAAAATCAATTAAAATTTTGTGGATACAATATATGTTTAATAATGTTTTGTTGCAATCATATTTGCATTTTAAATTTTTGGGAAAAAATAAATTAATAATTAAAAATTGCCAAAAAAGAATAATAATTTACATATTATATTTAAATTTTATATATTGCACAATTCAAATTGATGAGATAAATTGATATTAAAAAAATCATGTGCGTGATATAAAATATTTCTATGCAATCAAATATTAAGGAAATAGTGATTTAACATGATTATATTCTAATTGTTGGTGAAAAAAGTTACGTTTCAACAAATATATACCATTAAGTTATTAAAATTTTATTATTTTGTAAAATATTTATTGACTTGTAGAATACTTGAAAAATTCATTCTATTTCTAATATAATTAAAATTTAATAAAGGAAAAAAAAAACATTTTATCGTGTTATTTGGACGTATTAACCCAAAAGCGGTATAAATTATAGGTCTCCCCTTTTGTGATAAGCTCTTTGATTGTTTGATGAAATAACCCAAGAGCTTTGGACATCACATTTCCCCAAAAATCAAGAGTTAGGATTATCAATTCTTAAGGTAAAAACGTATTGAAGTTTGTTAATACTTGTCATATTGGGAAATACAATTTTTAATTTATCACCTGATAACATTAAAATTAGTTTAGAGGAATCGATGTACAGCTTTTTTGGTTCCTTCGGAATTTCTAAGAACTCATAAATGTTTTTATATGTAAAAAAAAAATGTCATTTAAAAAAAGGGTAAAAAGATGGTAAGTCCGCGGCTCAAAACTATTTATTCTCCACAATCAGAGCATATCTAAAACATCTGAAAAACATAATGTATTGAAATATATGAATGACAGGTAAAAAATTGCGAGAACAAAAATTATAAACATTAAAAGATTGCGACAAAAAAAATTTAATTTAAAAATTAACATTCTGCTAATGTCAGGAGTGCCATATTACTTGCAATAAAATGTCAATTGGTTAGGTTAAACAACAATTACAATTGTTAAATTGTTGTTTAGCTTAGCAGTGCTAAGTTTTTAAAGTTAAATGTTCTACTGTTTTTCGACAAGTTTTCATGTTTGTTATTTCTTTTTGTCGAAGTTTATTGCTTGGTTAATGTTTATATACTTTGTGTCCAAGTTAATGTTCAGTAGGATTTTAAATCATTATTGTTATTAGAAATAAAACAACTATTTTGTGACCAACTTTTTTAAAGGAAAATATGGAATAAGGTTTTTATTTGCTTCGCGCAATTTTTAGAATATGTTGTAAGAGTCTGTAGAATTTGGAGATATAGTTTTTGACGCGGATCCCCCCTTAACAACTTTTGGACTTTTTTAAAATGAAATTTGTCTCTACAGATACAAAACATTTATGAGTTCTTATAAAAAATTTTCCGAAGGAAAACCAAAAAAAGCCCTTTTACATAAGTTTCCCCCCCAAAACGATTTTTAAAAAAAAAGTGAAAAAAGTCAAAAATTTATTTGCTTTTTGGGAAAAAATAAAAAAAAAAACAATCGTTCCCCCTTAAAAAAATTTTAACCCAAAATTTTTGTACGGGGAAGGGAAAAGTAAAAAATCTTAGGTATATTTCATTTAAAAAACAAACCCTTTTTCACAATAAGCGTAAATTTTAAATTTTTTAATTTTCACGCTATAGTTAATAAGTCCAATATGAACACGATAAAAAGGTTTTTTTTTTTTTTATTAATTTAATTTAAAATTTATAAAAAAATAGAAGTAAATTTTCAAAAATTTACAAAGTTTAATGTATTTACAAAAAATAAAAAATTTAATAACAAAAATTTTAATTTGTGCAGAACGTTTTTTTTCCCAAAAAATTTGAAATAATTTTTGTTAAAAACATTATATTTCCCCTTTTAAAATTTATTTAAGAAAAAAAATTTTAATTTTCACGCACATGATTTTTTTAAAAAACAAAACATCAATTGAAAATGTGCAGAAAATAAAAAAATAAAAAAAATTTTGGAAAAATTTTTCTGTTTGCAATTTTAATTTTTAAATTATTTTTCCAAATTTTTTGATAATAGGAAAAAAACAAAAAAATTTATTAACAATTATATTTTTTAACCAGAAATTTTTTGAAAAATCCCCCCCAAAAAAGAAAAATAAAATTTTTAAAAGAATTTTTGTGATTACATTTTTTTTTAAAGGGGGAACCCAAAATTTAAAAAATTTTTTTAAATTTAAAAAAAAAAGGGAAAAAAAAAAAAGGGAAACTTTTCAAATAAAAAAAAAATAAATATAAAAAAAATAAAAAAAAAATATACATTTAAGCATTAAATTTAAAAATAAATTTAAAAAAGACCATTTTATAAAATTATATACAAAGTTTTTAATTTTTTTTTCTATATTTTTCAAATTTTTCCTTTTAAAAAATTAATAAAAAATAAAAAACAATTTTAAAGGGGAAAGTGATTTCCATTTTCGAAATTTTGTAAGCGATTATTAATGTGTACATAA